>NC_047549.1:1027858-1178562 GCF_012275295.1 Melopsittacus undulatus | reverse complement strand
GGAACATGGACATGGATGTGATGGGAAACATGGACATGGATGTGATGGAAACATGGAATGGACATGGATGCGATGGGGACACGGACATGGATACGATGGGACATGGATGTGATGGGAACACGGACATGGATGTGATGGGAAGATGCTTTGGGATGTGCCACAGGGATATGGACATGGATGTGATGGGAACATGGACATGGATGTGATGGGAACATGGACATGGATGTGACACAGGGACATGGATGTGATGGGGACATGGAATGGACATGGATGCAATGGGAAGATGCTTTGGAATGTGCCAGATGGACACGGACATGGATGTGATGGGAACATGGACATGGATGTGATGGGAACACAGACATGGATGTGATGGGAACATGGACATGGATGTGATGGGAACACAGACATGGATGTGATGGGAACAACAGACATGGATGTGATGGGAACATGGACATGGATGCAAATGGGAAGATGCTTTGGGATGTGCCACAGGGACATGGACATGGATGTGAGCCGAGGATGTGGCAGGAGGAGGTTTGGGAATGGGGCCTGGAGCTGGACCAGGACAAGGAACATTGGGATGGGACACGGAGCTCTGGACAACGGGGGGGCAATGGGATGGCACCGGGATCACATGGGAATGGCACCGGGATAACATGGGAATGGCACCAGGATGTGACATTGGGATGTGACACTGGGATGTGACATTGGGATGTGACATTGGGATGTGACATTGGGATGTGACATTGGGATGTGACATTGGGATGTGACACTGGGATGTGACATTGGGATGTGACATTGGGATGTGACATTGGGATGTGACATTGGGATGTGACATTGGGATGTGATATTGGGATGTGACATTGGGATGTGACACTGGGATGTGACATTGGGATAACATGGGAATGGCACCGGGATGTGACATTGGGATGTGACATTGGGATGTGACATTGGGATGAGGTGGGAATGGCACCAGGATGTGGCATTGGGATGTGTCATTGGGATGTGACATTGGGATGTGTCATTGGGATGTGACATTGGGATGTGTCATTGGGATGTGTCATTGGGATGTGCTGGTGCCAATGGGGCTGTGACAATCAGGGCTGGGGACAGGGCCCGAGGCCCCCCTGGGTCCCCGCCCCCCCCCCCCCCCCCGGTGCCCCTCCCCCCCCATCACCCTTAATTATTATTATTATTGTTATTATTATTAATATTATTATAATTATTATAAATGCGCATGTGGAACCTGAGCAGTGTCCAGCTCTGGGGGGGGAACTGGGAGCACTGGGGATACTGGGATGGAGCTGGGGGGGCACTGGGGATACTGGGATGGAGCTGGGGGAGCACTGGGGATACTGGGATGGAGCTGGGGGGGGGACTGGGGATACTGGGATGGAGCTGGGCTGGGACTGGGGATACTGGGATGGAGCTGGGCTGGGACTGGGGATACTGGGATGGAGCTGGGGGAGCACTGGGGATACTGGGATGGAGCTGGGGGGGGGACTGGGGATACTGGGATGGAGCTGGGGGAGCACTGGGGATACTGGGATGGAGCTGGGCTGGGACTGGGGATACTGGGATGGAGCTGGGGGGGCACTGGGGATACTGGGATGGAGCTGGGGGGGGACTGGGGATACTGGGATGCTATTTGGGACACTGGGGTGTAGGCCATGGGAGGATGGAGATGAGAACACTGCAGCTGGGGGAGCTTTGGGGACAGGGTCTGGGTGCTATGGGGGGTCTATGGGGCACAACAAAGGGGGTTCCCTAGGGTGCTATGAGGGGTCTATGGGGCACTACAAAGGGGGTTCCCTAGGGTGCTATGGGGGGTCTATGGGGTGCTACAAAGGGGGTTCCCTAGGGTGCTATGGGGGGTCTATGGGGCGCTACAAAGGGGGTTTCCCTAGGGTGCTATGGGGGGTCTATGGGGTGCTATGGGTCACAGCCATCACTCACAGCCCCCTCTGGCTGCCCCCATGGGGGGGGCTGGGGAGGGACTTGGGGGGCTGAGAGGCATCAATGGGGCTGGGGGGGGCCTGAAGGCCCCTCCCCCTCCCATGCACGGCAATGGGCGGAGCCTCGGGGTGGGGGAGGGGCTCAGGAGGAGGTGTCCCCGTCCTGCCCCTCCCCCTCCTGCCCCTCCCCCTCCTGCCCCTCCCCCCCCTGCCCCTCCCCCCCCTGCTCCAGCCGGTCCCGGTAGCTCCGCTTGAAGAAGCCGCCCTGAGGGAGGGGGAGGGGTTAAAAGGGGGAGGGGTTAAAAGGGGGCGGGGTTAAAAGGGGGGCGTGGCCATCGCGGGATGGGGGCGGGGCCACGGGGAAGCCCCTCCCCCCTCCGCGTTACCTTGGCGAGGCCGCAGGACAGGAGCAGCAGGAGCAGGAGACCTCCCGCCCCTCCCCCCACGTACAGAGGCCGCGGGTCCAGGTCCTGGAGCAGCTCCAGCTCCGTGAGCCCCTGCGGGGGGAGGGGCGGGGGGGAGGGGCGGGGGGAGGGGCGGGGGGAGGGGCGGGGGGGAGGGGCGGAGGGAGGGGTAAGCACGGGGGGGGGGGGAGGGGCGGGGGGAGGGGTGAGCACGGGGGGAGGGGGGGAGGGGCGGGGGGAGCACGGGGGGGGGTGGGGGAGGGGCTTCCCCTTCGCCCCTCCCCCCCCCGGTGTCGTTACCTGAGCCCGGAGGAAGCCGAGAGAGGCCTCGAAGTGTGGGGGAGGGGAGACCCAGAGGGCGGAGCAGAAGCGGAGCCGGGAGGGGCCCTGGGGGGGGGGGGGGGTCAGAGGGGGGGGGAGGGGTCAGAGGGGGGGAGGGGGCTTCCCCCCCACACCCCAGCCCCACATATCCCCCCTCCCCCCCCCATGTCCCAGCCCCACATATCCCCCCTCCCCCCCCATGTCCCAGCCCCACATATCCCCCCCTCCCCCCCATGTCCCAGCCCCACATATCCTCCCTCCCCCCCATGTCCCAGCCCCACATATCCCCCCCTCCCCCCCCCACACCCCAGCCCCACATATCCCCCCCTCCCCCCCCCATGTCCCAGCCCCCACATATCCTCCCTCCCCCCCATGTCCCAGCCCCACATATCCTCCCTCCCCCCCCCATGTCCCAGCCCCACAGATTCTCCCCCCCCATGTCCCAGCCCCACATATCCCCCCCTCCCCCCCCATGTCCCAGCCCCACATATCCTCCCTCCCCCCCATGTCCCAGCCCCACAGATTCTCCCCCCCCATGTCCCAGCCCCACATATCCCCCCTCCCCCCCCATGTCCCCAGCCCCACAAGTGGTACCTGGATGTCTTGGGGGGCGCTGAGTTTTGGCTTGCAGGGAGAGCAGGATGGGGCCCGTGTGGGGCAGAGGCACCGTGGGGCAGTGGAGGAGGAGGAGGTGTGGGGTGGAGCAGGTCTGGGGGGGGGGGGAGGGTGAGGCCCTGCCCCATAGCGCCCTGATGTATGGGTCAGGCACAGAAGGCAGCTATGGGGCTCACACCCCAACCGTGGCTCCCTGTGCCCCATAGCATCCCAATGTGTGGGTCACCCCACACTCCAGCAGTATGGGAGTCACCCCTGGCCCCATAACAACACAGTACAGGTCCTCCCGCCCCATAGCAACCCACTATGGGTCCCCCACCTCTGTGATGCTTCGCCGCAGCTCCTGCCCCACAGCGTCTTCCTTCTCCTGCCCCACGGCAACACAGGCACCACCTGGCTCCTATGGGGCAGGGGAAAAGTGTGGGGCAAACCCCCCCCCCAACCAACCCCTATAATGGGGGGGGGGGTGTTTGTTGTATGGGGTGTGCTATGGGGCAGGGGCTCGGCTCACCATTTGCACTTTGGGGTCAGACACCACCAGGCTATGGGGCAGCTCGAGGGGCAGGAGGACGAAGGGCGTCAGCAGCGGCTGGGGGCTGCCGTGGGGCGGAGGCACCAGGGTCTCCAGCTGTGTGGGGCAGAGCTGTGGGTCAGTGCTATGGAGGGGGATGTGGGGCAGGAGGGGCTGGTTGTGGGGCTCACCCTATAGCGATGCTGCAGCGTCTTGTTATGGGGGTGGCGAGAGGAGAAGTTGAGGTAGGGGGTGGAGGCCTCGTCCCTGTGTGGGGCAGAGCCGTCAGTGGGGCAGCAGTGGGGCTGAGGGGGGTTCTATGGGGCAGGAATGTGTGGGGCTCACCAGGTGACCACAAGGTCCAGAGCGAAGCGGACAGGGACATCCCAAGACACCACATTGTCCCCCATGGTGCCATGGGGCTCGTTGTCACTATGGGGCAGGGGGGATACGTGGGGGGGGTCACCCCTCCATAGAGCCCCATAGCCACCCCCTTGCCCCTCTGCCCCATAGATCCCACCTGCTGACGGCCGCGCTCAGCCCCACGGATTCCCCCCACGAGGCCTTGGGGTCTATGTGGAACATCAGCTCCACCATCACCTGGTGTGGGGCAGGAGGCAGCGTGTGGGGCAGGTGACTTGTGGGGCACTGCCCCACACCTGGCCCCACCCCCTGCCCCATAGCTCACCTCCCAGCCTGCACCCAGCACAGGGCGGCTGATGTTGCAGCTCAGGCCCCACGGCTGCCCCACAGTGTCCCAGCAGGCACAGGACAGGAGGGCTCCGGCCTATGGGGAGATGTGGGGCAGGGATCTATGGGGCCCACGAGATCCTCCCCCCCCCCATAGCATCCAATGTGGGGTGCCCCACACTCACCCGTGTGGCCTGTGCCCGGCGGAAGGAGAGCCCCATGGGGAGCTGCACTTGTAGGGCTGCCCCATAGGAGTCTTCACCCGTGTTCCCCACAACCAATCGCACCCCGAGTTCGGCTTCGGGGACCCCCAACAGCGCCGCCCCCCCCCGGCAGCGCCCGGACCCCCAAGTTGGCCTCGCACACCTGGTCTGCCCCACAGCGCTTCTCAAAGGGGATCTATGGGGTGGAAATGTGGGGCAGGGAGGGTGGACTCCAGGCTCCATCACCCTCCGCCCTGACCCACATCTGAGCCCCATGATGGAACCCCCCGACCTCAATCCAGGTGGTGGAGCTGTGGGGCCGCAATATGGGGCCTGGGGGGTCGCTATGGGGCAGGGAGAGGTTGAGCAGGAGGCGAATGGGGGTCACGAAGTCCTCGATGCAGGCCTGGAAAAGATGGGTCACAAATGTGGGGCGCCCCATAAGTGGAGACCCCAACGGGGCTGAGCTTCCATATGGGGTTACCCATAAGTGGGGGGCAGCCCACAACTGCACCCCATAAGTGAACATTTATCCCACCAGCTCCCCCCAAGTGGTGTGTCCCACCCCCCAAGTGTGGGTCCCACCCCCCAAGTGTGGGTCCCACCCCCAAGTGTGTGTCCCACCCCCAAGTGTGGGTCCCACCCCCCAAGTGTGGGTCCCACCCCCCCAAGTGTGTGTCCCGCCCCCCAAGTGTGTGTCCCCACCCCCCAAGTGTGGGTCCCACCCCCCAAGTGTGGGTCCCGCCCCCCAAGTGTGGGTCCCGCCCCCTAAGTGTGGGTCTCACCCCCCAAGTGTGTGTCCCACCCCCCAAGTGTGGGTCCCACCCCCCCAAGTGTGGGTCCCACCCCCCAAGTGTGGGTCCCGCCCCCCAAGTGTGTGTCCCACCCCCCAAGTGTGGGTCCCACCCCCCAAGTGTGTGTCCGCCCCACAAGTGTGGGTCCCGCCCCCCAAGTGTGGGTCCCACCCCCAAGTGTGTGTCCCACCCCCCAAGTGTGTGTCCCACCCCCCAAGTGTGGGTCCCGCCCCCCAAGTGTGTGTCCCACCCCCCAAGTGTGTGTCCCACCCCCCAAGTGTGGGTCCCGCCCCCCAAGTGTGTGTCCCACCCCCCAAGTGTGTGTCCGCCCCACAAGTGTGTGTCCCACCCCCAAGTGTGGGTCCCACCCCCCAAGTGTGGGTCCCACCCCCAAGTGTGGGTCCCACCCCCCATGTGTGGGTCCCACCTCCAGCCTCAGCTCCTCCTCCTCACAAGCCTCCTCCGAGGGGCGGAGCCTCCCGGACCAGCCCCTCCCCCCCCGGAAGTGGCCCCTCCCCCGCGCGCGCTGCGGCTCCGCCTCCAGCAGGAAGTTCACCGGGGTCACCAGGTCACCTGGAGGGCAAGGGGTCAAAGCGGGGTCAGGGTCAAGGTGAGGTCAGGGCAGGGTCAAGGTGAGGTCAGGGCAGGGTCAAGGGGAGGTCAGGGTCAAGGTGAGGTCAGGGCAGGGTCAAGGGGAGGTCAGGGCAGGGTCAAGGGGAGGTCAGGGCAGGGTCAAGGTGAGGTCAGGGTCAAGGTGAGGTCAGGGCAGGGTCAAGGGGAGGTCAGGGCGGGGTCAAGGGGAGGTCAGGGGGCGGGGCCCCACCCACGCAGATCCGGACGCTGACGCTGGCCCCGCCCCCAGAGCCGCAATGGAGCCAATGGGGTGGGATCTGCTGCGGGTCAAAGGTCACCACGGGGGTGATGGAGAGCACGGGGCGGGACCTGGGGGAGGGGCCATGACGGTGACGTCATCGGGGGCAGAGGCCGTGACCCCGCCCCTGTGGCCCCACCCCCTCATTGACCCCATTGACCACACCCCCCACCTGAGCACGACCACGTGACCCCCCCCCACCTGAGCACCACGTGACCCCTCCCACCTGAGCACGACCACGTGACCCGCAGCCCCCACCTGAGCACGACCACGTGACCTGCAGCCCCCACCTGAGCACCACCACGTGACCCCTCCCACCTGAGCACCACCACGTGACCCCTCCCACCTGAGCACGACCACGTGACCCTGGGCCCCCACCTGAGCACGACCACGTGACCCTGGGCCCCCACCTGAGCACCACCACGTGACCCCCCCCCCACCTGAACACGACCACGTGACCCTGGGCCCCCACCACGAGGTCTCCCCTCCCATCCCCGTCCATGTCTGTTCCTGCTGCCAGAGCCTGTCCGAAGAACCTGAGCCCTGAGGCCTGAGCCTGGAGCCGCTGGGGGGGGGGGGAGATGACGTCACACAACTGACCCCCCTGCCCCCCCACCAACCCCCCCCTGCCCCCCCCAGCCCCACCCCCCAGCGCCCCCTGCCCCCCCCAGACCCCATCCCTTCCCCCCCCCGAGCCCCCAAATCCCCCCCGAGCCCCCCCACATTCCCCCCCAGCCCCCTCCCCCCCCCCTTGCCCCCCACCCATCACCCCCGGCCCCTCCCCCACCCCCGGGCCTGCAGCCCCCCTGCCCCCCCTCACCCCCATCCCCCCCCATCCCCCCTCCCCCACCTGCCTGTACGTGGCCCCCATCCCCCCCTTGCCCCCCCCCCCCCCCTCCCCCACCTGGCTGTACGGGACCCGCAGCCCCCCCGGCCCCCCCCGGTAGATGTAAACGGCTCCAGCTCCGCTCAGCTCCATTGGGGCTCCCACTGCAGCATCCGGATGCTCATCCCCATCCACGTCCCCGAGAGCAGCCAGGGAGGAACCGAAGGCACCGAGGGGGAAACCGGAGGCACCATAGAGATCCTGGGGGGCACCCAGAGCACCCTGGGGGGGGCAGGGGTCACGGGGGTCACAGGGGTCACGGGGGTCACGGGGGTCACAGGGGTCACGGGGGTCACGGGGGTCACAGGGGTCACGGGGGTCAGGGTAACCGGGGGCTCCATAGAGATCCTGGGGGGCACCCAGAGCACCCTGGGGGGGGGAGGGGGGCACAGGGGTCACGGGGGTCACAGGGGTCACAGGGGTCAGGGTAACCGGGGGCACCATAGAGATCCTGGGGGGCACCCAGAGCACCCTGGGGGGGGAGGGGTCACAGGGGTCACAGGGTCAGGGCACCCATGGGGGGGGCACAGGGGTCACAGGGGTCAGGGCACCCATGAGGTCACAGGGGTCAGGGTACCCATGGGGGGTCACAGGGGTCAGGGCACCCATGGGGGGGGCACAGGGGTCACAGGGGTCACAGGGGTCACAGGGTCAGGGCACCCATAGGGGGGGCACAGGGACCCCCATCCCTGTGCTCCCCATGGCATCAGTTTGGGGGCTCTGTGGTCACCCCCATGGGGCTGCCCCCCCCCCCAACCCCCCTAACCCTAACCCCCCCCCCCCCCCCGTTCCTGCCCCCCCGGTGCTGCCCCCCCTGTGCCCCCCCCGGTCCCCCCCCCATTGCCCCCCCCTCACCTCGTGCCATTGGTACAGCCTGACCCTCCCCCCCCGGCGCCCATCGAAGTGGTTTGGGGCCCCCACGAGCAGAGCAGCTGAGCCCCCCCCAAGCTCCAGGCCACAGACGGAGGCTCCGAAGTAGGACCCGACCTGGGGGGGGCACCGGGGTCAGTACCATTGAGGGGGGGGGGGGACACCCCCGGACCCCTCCCCCCCCCCCCGGACCCCCCCCCCGGTACCTGCCCCCCCCGCAGCGTCTGCAGCGCCCGCCAGGCCCCGCCCCCCGCGGGGGGGGCCTCGAAGAGGACAACAGCTCCCACGTGACCCAGGCGAGGGGCACCCGCAGCCAATAGAGAGCGACCAGGGACTGGGAGGGAGGTCAGAGAGTAACCTGGGGGGTAATGGGGGAGGGGAGGAACAGGAACATCTTCATCATCATCATCATCATCATCATCATCATCATCATCCATCATCATCTTCATCATCATCATCATCATCATCCATCATCATCCATCATCATCCATCATCATCCATCATCATCATCCATCATCATCATCATCATCCATCATCATCCATCATCATCATCATCATCCATCATCATCCATCATCATCATCCATCATCATCATCATCCATCATCATCATCATCATCATCCATCATCATCATCATCATCCATCATCATCATCATCCATCATCATCATCATCTTCATCATCATCATCATCATCATCCATCATCCATCATCATCATCATCTTCATCATCATCATCATCATCCATCATCATCCATCATCATCCATCATCATCCATCATCATCCATCATCATCATCCATCATCATCATCATCCATCATCATCATCATCATCCATCATCCATCATCATCATCATCCATCATCATCCATCATCATCATCATCATCATCCATCATCATCCATCATCATCCATCATCATCATCCATCATCCATCATCATCATCATCATCATCATCCATCATCATCATCCATCCTCCTCCTCCCCCTGCCCCCCCCATGCCCATACCCAGGTAGGTGTCAGTCACGTTCTCCTCCAGTGTGGGGCTGCCCACGAAGGTCTCGTTCCTCATGTCCTGCTCCAGTTCCACCAGTCCCCCTGCCCAGTTGTCAGCCCCCACGGCCCCAGTCACACGGCGACCCTGGAGGGGGGACACACGGGAGGGGGCAGGGCCATTGACCCCCAGACCCACCCAGTTCCCATCATCCATCATCATCATCATCATCATCATCATCATCCATCATCCATCATCATCATCCATCATCATCATCCATCATCATCCATCATCCATCATCATCATCCATCATCCATCATCATCCATCATCATCCATCATCATCATCATCATCATCATCCATCATCATCATCCATCATCATCATCATCATCATCCATCATCCATCATCATCCATCCTCCACCCCTCCCCCCCCATCCCCCTCCCCCCTCCCCTCCCCCACTCACATGAGCCACGGTCACACTCATCCCGCTGGAGCTCAGCTCCAGATGGAACCGGTTGTGGTCGGTGGTACCTGCGGGGGGGGGAGGGGTGAGGGGCAGTGGGGGGAGGGGCAGGGCCCGTGGGTGGGGGAGGGGCAGGGCCCGTGGGTGGGGGAGGGGCAGGGCCCGTGGGTGGGGGAGGGGGCTCAGGTCACCCTCGATGCTGTAGATCTTGGCCTGGAGCTCATGGAACAGCCCCCGAAGCTTCTGGAAGGTGTCTAGGACCAGGACGTGCTCAGAGCTGGGCTGAGACGCAAACTGGCTCAGGTACAGGCGCGTGTCTGGGCTGTTGAAGTTGTTACCGACCTGCGGCGGTGAGGGCAGAGCTACAGGTACAGGTACAGGTACAGGAACAGGCAGAGCTACAGCTACAGGTACAGGTACAGGTACAGGTACAGGCAGAGCTACAGCTACAGGTACAGGCAGGGCTACAGGTACAGGCAGAGCTACAGGTACAGGTACAGGTACAGGTACAGGCAGAGCTACAGCTACAGGTACAGGCAGGGCTACAGGTACAGGCAGAGCTACAGGTACAGGTACAGGTACAGGCAGCAGGTACAGGCACAGGTACAGGTACAGGAACAGGTACAGGTACAGGCAGAGCTACAGGCACAGGTACAGGCAGAGCTACAGGTACAGGTACAGGTACAGGCAGAGCTACAGGCGGGGCCTGGCTGCCCAGGTACAGGAACAGGCACAGGTACAGGTACAGGCAGCAGGTACAGGCAGCAGGTACAGGTACAGGCAGCAGGTACAGGTACAGGCAGAGGCAGCAGGTACAGGCACAGGTACAGGCAGCAGGTACAGGTACAGGCAGCAGGTACAGGCAGCAGGTACAGGTACAGGCAGCAGGTACAGGCAGCAGGTACAGGTACAGGCAGCAGGTACAGGCACAGGTACAGGCAGCAGGTACAGGCACAGGTACAGGCAGCAGGTACAGGTACAGGCAGCAGGTACAGGCAGCAGGTACAGGCAGCAGGTACAGGCAGCAGGTACAGGCAGCAGGTACAGGCAGCAGGTACAGGTACAGGCAGCAGGCACAGGCAGCAGGTACAGGTACAGGCAGCAGGTACAGGTACAGGCAGCAGGCACAGGCAGCAGGTACAGGTACAGGTACAGGCAGCAGGTACAGGCAGCAGGTACAGGCAGGGGTTGTTCTCACCCCAATGACATAGCGGATGATGTGTTTCTGCTCAGCCTCCTGCACACTCCCTTGGTCCTCGTCGGTGGCGTCACCGTCAGTGATGATGACGAGAACCCGACGGGCACCGGGACGAGCCCCCCCCGCGGGGGTGAAGATGTGGTTCCTATGGGGCAGGTGTGGGTTGCTATGGGGCAGGTGTGGGTCACTGTGGGTCGCTATGGGGCAGGTGTGGGTCACTGTGGGTTGCTATGGGGCAGGTGTGGGTCACTGTGTGTCGCTATGGGGCAGGTGTGGGTCACTGTGGGTTGCTATGGGGCAGGTGTGGGTCGCTATGGGGCAGGTGTGGGTCACTGTGTGTCGCTATGGGGCAGGTGTGGGTCACTGTGTGTCGCTATGGGGCAGGTGTGGGTCACTGTGGGTCGCTATGGGGCAGGTGTGGGTCGCTATGGGGCAGGCTCACGTGACGTAGGCGATGGCTCGGAAGGTGTCGGTCAGGTGACCCAGCTGGCGCAGGCCCCACAGCAGCTCTCGGGGTCGCGGCTGAGCCGCAAACTCAGCCAGAGTGAACTGAGGCTGCACCGAGGACGAGAACTGCACAGCCCCAAACTGCAGGCGAGGGGAGGGAGGCCCACTGAGACCTATAGACACCCTATAGACACCCTATAGACCCCATAGATACCCTATAGACACCCTATAGACACCCTATAGACCCCATAGACACTATAAACCCCATAGACACCCCAGAGACCCCCCCACAGACACCCAATTGACCCCCCATAGACACCCTGTAGACCCCCCACAGACACCCCATACAAACCCCATAGACACCCCATAGACACCCCACAGACCACCCCCAGCCGCCCCCCATCCCCCCCGCTGCCCCACGGCTGCCCCACGGCTGCCCCACAGCTGCCCCACGGCTGCCCCACGGCTGCCCCACAGCTGCCCCACAGCTGCCCCACAGCTGCCCCACGGCTGCCCCACAGCTGCCCCACAGCTGCCCCACAGCTGCCCCACGGCTGCCCCACAGCTGCCCCACAGCTGCCCCACAGCTGCCCCACGGTACCCACGTGGATGGATGAGTTCTGCATCTGCTCCATCACCTCCAGCATGAAGTCCCTGATGCTCCCGAACTGCTCCTGGTTCATGCTCCCGGAGCCGTCGAACAGGAACACGAGATCCACGAGGCCCTGAAGGCAGCCTGGGGGGGGGGACTTATGGGGCTGGGGGTTCCTATGGGGCTGGGGGGGTCCATGGGTCTCTATGGGTCTCTATGGGTCTCTATGGGTCTCTATGGGTCTCTATGGGGCTCTATGGGTCTCTATGGGTCTCTATGGGGCTCTATGGGTCTCTATGGGTCTCTATGGGTCTCTATGGGGCTCTATGGGGCTCTATGGGTCTCTATGGGGCTCTATGGGGCTCTATGGGTCTCTATGGGTCTCTATGGGGCTCTATGGGTCTCTATAGGTCTCTATGGGTCTCTATGGGTCTCTATGGGTCTCTATGGTTCTCTATGGGTCTCTATGGGTCTCTATGGGGCTCTATGGGTCTCTATGGGGCTCTATGGGGCTCTATAGGTCTCTATGGGGCTCACTCTGGTGTCCAGGCCTCAGCAGCTGCCTCAGTCGCAGGTTGGGGTCCAGGCGCACACAGAGGCCACTGCTCAGCACGTTCCGGTCACATGACCGCGTCAGGCCCGGGCCGCAGGCCTGCCGAGGGTCAGGGGTCAGGGGGGTGGGGTCACGAGGGGGTCATGGGGGGAGGGGCATGGGTGGGGTCACGAGGGGGTCAAGGGGGAGGGGCATGGTGGGGGTCACAAGGAGGTCAAGGGGGAGGGGCATGGGTGGGGTCACAAGGAGGTCAAGGGGCGGGGCCGTCCTCACGATGGCGCCATCACCGTCCTTGGCCAAGGCCATTCCCATGTGGGGGCAGGAACTGTTCCCTGTGGGGCAGCCCCATTGATCCCATTGATCCCATTGATCCCATTGATCCCATTGATCCCCATTGATCCCATTGATCCCATTGATCCCATTGATCCCCATTGATCCCATTGATCCCCATTGATCCCCATTGATCCCATTGATCCCATTGATCCCCATTGATCCCATTGATCCCCATTGATCCCCATTGATCCCATTGATCCCATTGATCCCCATTGATCCCATTGATCCCCATTGATCCCCATTGATCCCATTGATCCCCATTGATCCCCATTGATCCCATTGATCCCATTGATCCCATTGATCCCATTGATCCCATTGATCCCCATTGATCCCATTGATCCCATTGATCCCATTGATCCCCATTGACCCCATTGACCCCATTGATCCCATTGATCCCATTGATCCCCATTGATCCCCATTGATCCCATTGATCCCATTGATCCCATTGATCCCATTGACCCCATTGATCCCATTGATCCCATTGACCCCATTGACCCCATAGATCCCATTGATCCCATTGATCCCATTGATCCCATTGACCCCATTGACCCCATAGATCCCATTGATCCCATAGATCCCATTGATCCCATTGACCCCATTGACCCCATAGATCCCATTGATCCCATTGATCCCATTCCCATTCCCACCTTCCAGCTCCAGCTCTTGGCATCCTCCTCTCTCCACGTGGCACTGGAAGAGCCTCCCCCTGCCCCCCCCCTGTGCCGGGGCCCCGACCAGCAGCCTGTGGGGAGGGACCCACAGCCCATGGGACCCACACATCCGGCCCCACATCCAATGGGACCCACACATCCAGCCCCACATCCAATGGGACCCACACATCCAGCCCCACATCCTATGGGACCCACACATCTGGCCCCACATCCAATGGGACCCACACATCCAGCCCCACATCCAATGGGACCCACACATCCAGCCCCACATCCAATGGGCCCCACACATCCAGCCCCACACATCTGGCCCCACATCCAATGGGACCCACACATCCAGCCCCACATCCAATGGGACCCACACATCCAGCCCCACATCCAATGGGACCCACACATCCGGCCCCACATCCTATGGGACCCACACATCCGGCCCCACATCTCCTACCGGGACCCATTGAGCTGCAGCACTTGGTGCCCGAAGCTGCGGACGCCGCTGTGGGTCAGGATGCGATATGGGGCTGGGTGGATGTTGAAGGCCCAGCTGTGGGGCAGGGCTGTGGGGCAGAGCAGGGCTGGGGCGCTGCTCCCTTCACAGAGCACCAGGCTCTGCCCCACTGCAGGCACTGACCCCATCCCTGCCCCATAGCACACAGGAGCCCCATCCCTGCCCCATAGCGCCCTGCAGCCCCATCCCTGCCCCATAGCGCCCTGCAGCCCCATCCCTGCCACATAGCGCCCTGCAGCCCCATCCCTGCCCCATAGCGCCCTGGAGCCCCATCCCTGCCCCATAGCGCCCTGCAGCCCCATCCCTGCCCCATAGCGCACAGGAGCCCCATCCCTGCCCCATAGCGCACAGGAGCCCCATCCCTGCCCCATAGCGCCCTGGAGCCCCATCCCTGCCCCATAGCGCACAGGAGCCCCATCCCTGCCCCATAGCGCCCCACACCCCCCCTGCCCCATAGCGCCCTGCAGCCCCATCCCTGCCCCATAGCGCCCCACACCCCCCCTGCCCCATAGCGCCCTGCAGCCCCATCCCTGCCCCATAGTGCCCTGCAGCCCCATCCCTGCCCCATAGCGCCCTGCAGCCCCATCCCTGCCCCATAGCCCCATCCCTGCCCCATAGCGCCCTGCAGCCCCATCCCTGCCCCATAGCGCCCCCCACCCCCCCCGCCCCCCCCGTACCGGCCACCAGGGCCCCAATGACCACGATGACGCCTCCCGCGGGTGCCATTGCCTGAGCCCCACGTGCTCCTCCCCTCCCCCCCCCGACCCCACTTCCTTCCTGCCCCTCCCCCACTGCTGCACCCCATGGGGGGAGGGGCAGGAGAAGATGGGGGGGGGGAAGGGATGGGGATGGGATGGGGATGGGATGGGATGGGATGGGATGGGATGGGGATGGGATGGGGATGGGATGGGGATGGGATGGGATGGGATGGGATGGGGATGGGATGGGATGGGATGGGGATGGGATGGGGATGGGATGGGATGGGATGGGGATGGGATGGGATGGGATGGGATGGGGATGGATGGGATGGGATGGGATGGGGATGGGGACAGGGAACTGGTGCTATGGGATGGGAGGGATCTCGGGAATTCTGCCCTTGCTCAGGAACAGGAACTCATCCATTGGGAGCTGTGGGATGTGTTGGGCTGATGGTTAAACTGGGATACTGGGAATAGACATCAATGATTCCAATGGATACTGATGGGATACTGGGAATAAACCATTGTGGCCTATGGGGGGATAGGACTGAACCATTGTGGGCTATTGGGGGATAGGACTGAACCATTGTGGGCTATGGGAGGATGGGACTGAACCATTGTGGGCTATGGGGGGATAGGACTGAACCATTGTGGGTTATGGGGGGGATAGGACTGAACCATTGTGGGCTATGGGAGGATAGGACTGAACCATTGTGGGCTATGGGGGGATAGGACTGAACCATTGTGGGCTATTGGGGGATAGGACTGAACCATTGTGGGCTATGGGAGGATAGGACTGAACCATTGTGGGCTATGGGGAGATGGGACTGAACCATTGTAGGCTATGGGGGGATAGGACTGAACCATTGTGGGCTATGGGGGGATAGGACTGAACCATTGTGGGCTATGGGGGATAGGACTGAACCATTGTGGGCTATGGGGAGGACTGAACCATTGTAGGCTATGGGGGGATAGGACTGAACCATTGTGGGCTATAGGGGGATAGGACTGAACCATTGTGGGCTATGGGGGGAGATTGGACTGAACCATTGCAGGTTATGGGGAGGACTGAACCATTGTGGGCTATGGGGAGGACTGAACCATTGTGGCCTATGGGGGGATAGGACTGAACCATTATGGGCTATGGGGGGATTGGACTGAACCATTGTGGGCTATGGGGGGATAGGAATGAACCATTGTGGGCTATGGGGGGATAGGACTGAACCATTATGGGCTATGGGGAGGACTGAACCATTGTAGGCTATGGGGGGATGGGACTGAACCATTATGGGCTATGGGGGGGACTGAACCATTGCAGGTTATGGGGAGGACTGAACCATTGTGGGCTATGGGGAGGACTGAACCATTATGGGCTATGGGGAGGACTGAACCATTGTGGGCTATGGGGGGATAGGACTGAACCATTGTGGGCTATGGGGAGGACTGAACCATTGCAGGTTATGGGGCTCCCCCCCCCCACACCTCCCCCTCCCTGCCCCCGGTAGGTACCAGACGCTGCTCCCGGTGGGGTCAGAGGTCATTTATTGCCCCCCCCCTTGCGGCGCTGCCGGTACCGGATGCGCCGAGCGCTGAGGCCGAAGGCAGCCAAGCGGCTGCCGGTGAACTCCTGACCCCCCAGGCGCACGCGGGAGCCCAACGGGGCTGAGCTGCGGCGGCTCCGGCGGCTCCGGCGCCGCTTGGGCTGAGGCTGAGGCTCCGGAGCCGGATCCGGTGCTGGGGACTTGGTGCTGCGGGAGGAGGAGGAGGATGAGGATGAGGGTGAGGATGAAGGATGAGGATGAGGATGAGGATGAGGATGAGGATGAAGGATGAGGATGAGGATGAGGATGAGGATGAAGGATGAAGGATGAGGATGAGGATGAGGATGAGGATGAGGATGAAGGATGAAGGATGAGGATGAGGATGAGGATGAAGGATGAGGATGAGGATGAGGATGAGGATGAGGATGAAGATGAGGATGAAGGATGAAGGATGAGGATGAAGGATGAGGATGAGGATGAGGATGAGGATGAGGATGAGGATGAGGGATGAGGATGAGGATGAGGATGAGGATGAAGATGAGGATGAAGGATGAAGGATGAAGGATGAGGATGAGGATGAGGATGAGGATGAAGGATGAGGATGAGGATGAGGATGAGGATCAAGAGCTTCAGGTCCCCCCCCCCCCTTACAAGAGGGACTTGAGGATCTGCTGCTTCTTCCTGGTGTCCTGTGCCCGGCGCCTGTAGTTGGCCTGATCCTGCCTCTCCTCCTGCTCTGAGCTGGGGGCAAAGGGTCCTGAGCACACCTATGGGGGGGGGGGCACCCATGGACCCCCCCGTGCCCCCCCCGTGCCCCCCCCCGCGCCCCCCCCCCCCTTACCGGTACATGCAGGTCTTGCGCAGGGAGCACCAACGGTTCAGCTCCTTGTCATCTGCTGCCAGGATCTGAGCCATGGGGGGGGGCAAGTGGGTTTGGGGGGGGGTAAATGGGTCTGGGGGGGGCAAATGGGTCTGGGGGGGGCAAATGGGTCTGGGGGGGGGCAAATGGGTTTTGGGGGGGGGCAAATGGGTCTGGGGGGGGGTCAATGGGGCTGGAAGGTTCCATTGGTCCCTATGGGGGGGGTCAATGGGGCTGGAAGGTTCCATTGGTCCCTATGGGGGGGGTCAATGGGGCTGGAAGGTTCCATTGGTCCCTATGGGGGGTTCAATGGGGCTGGAAGGTTCCATTGGTTCCTATGGGGGGGGTCAATGGGGCTGGAAGGTTCCATTGGTCCCTATGGGGGGGGGTCAATGGGGCTGGAAGGTTCCATTGGTCCCTATGGGGGGGTTCAATGGGGCTGGAAGGTTCCATTGGTCCCTATGGGGGGTCCTGCACCCACCTCCTCAGTGGTGAGGCCGAAGTCGCAGGGCAGGACCCGGCGGTACCGGAAGCGACAGGGCAGGTCCCCCCCGATCACATCCTCATGGTCCAGCCCATAGAACTCATCCAGGTACTGCCCCAGGCTGCTGGAGGCTGGGGGGGGGCAGGAGGGTCCATTGGGGGTTATGGGGGGGGCAGGAGGGTCCATTGGGGGTTATGGGGGGGGCAGGAGGGTCCATTGGGGGTTATGGGGGGGGCAGGAGAGTCCATTGGGGGTTATGGGGGGGCAGGAGGAGTCCATTGGGGGTTATGGGGGGGGCAGGAGGGTCCATTGGGGGTTATGGGGGGGGGCAGGAGGAGTCCATTGGGGGTTATGGGGGGGGCAGGAGGGTCCAGTGGGGGTTATGGGGGGGGCAGGAGGGTCCATTGGGGGTTATGGGGGGGGTCAGGAAGAGTCCATTTTGGGGGGGGGTATTCGGGGGGGGTTGGTGCTGTTCTCACCGGGGTCAAAGGGGGGTTTGTGCCTCTCCAGAGCATCCCGGAAGCGCTGGGGGGGGGGGCGCGGGGGTGTAATCAGCATCCATCTGCATGGGGGCACATAGAGAACATGGGGGGCACATGTACAGGGTATGGGACATACAGAGCATGGCACATATGGAACATGGGGGGCACATACAGAACATGGGGGGCACATATGGAACATGGGGGGCACATGTATAGGGTATGGGACATATAGAACATGGCACATACAGAACATGGGGGGCACATACAGAACATGGGGGGCACATGTATAGGGTATGGGACATACAGAGCATGGCACATATAGAACATGGGGGGCACATATGGAACATGGGGGGGGGTCCTGCACTCACCACAAAGTCGGGGTCCTCACAATGAGGCTCCTGCTCTGCCCCCCCCTCGGCCGGACCCGTCCACGTGTCCCAGTTCCAGTCATCTGGGGGGGGGAAGGGATACAGGGAGATGGGGGGGGCACAGGGACATGGGGGGGGGCACAGGGACATGGGGGGGCACAGGGAGGGGGGGGTACAGGGACATGGGGGGGCACAGAACAGACCCCCCCCACTCACCCTCCAGCCCTTCTTCAGCCTCAAACTGTGGCTTCTCCTCCTCCTCCTGCCCATAGTAATGATCCCCGAAGCATTCCTGCCGGGAGAGAGGGATGGGATATGGGGGGGATGGAGCCGGGGGGGGGATGGGGGGGGATGGATATGGGGGGATGGATGGGGATGGATGGGGATGGATGGGGATGGCTATAGATGAACAGGGATGGACATGCATGGACTGGGATGGATACAGATACGGATGGCTATGGATGGATATGGATATGGATGGCCATAGATGGCTATGGATGGATAGGGATGTGGATGGCTACGGATGGCTATGGATACGGATAAGGATGGCTATGGATATGGATGGCTATGGATACAGATGGATACAGATGGATCCAGGTGTCTATGGATGTCTATGGATGTCTATGGATGCCTATGGATGTCTATGGATGTCTATGGATGTCTATGGATGTCTATGGATGTCTATGGATGTCTATGGATGTCTATGGATGTCTATGGATGTCTATGGATGTCTATGGATGTCTATGGATGTCTATGGATGCCTATGGATGGATGTGTGTCTGTGTCCAGGGTCCTCACCGCCATGATCCGGTCGTGCTGCTCGGGGTCGAAGTCCCCTCTCAGGGTGTCTGCAGTGATGCCTGCGCCGGCTCCGGACGCGCGATGGAGCTGCTGGAGCCGAGCACAGAGCTCAGCTCGTCTGAGGTTCTTGAGCTGCTGCAGCTCCTGCCGGCGCCGCTGCTGAGCCTGGGGGCAATGGGAACAATGGGGGTAATGGGGGTAATGGGAGTAATGGGGTAATGGGAGTAATGGGAACAATGGGAGCAATGGGAGCAATGGGGTAATGGGAGTAATGGGGTAATGGGGGCAATGGGAGCAATGGGAACAATGGGGGCAATGGGATACAGGGATATGGGGATATGGGGATACAGGATACAGACAGACAAGGATATGGGATACAGGGATACAGGGATACAGGGATGTGGGATACGGGGATGTGGGATACAGGGATACAGGGATATGGGGATACGGGATACAGGGAGACAAGGATATGGGATACGGGGATATGGGGATACAGGAATACAGGGACATGGCTTCATAGGGATGCAGGGATACAGGGATACAAGCCATTGGGACACTGGGACGCGGGGCCATTGATAATACAGGGACACGAAGCCATAGGGATACATGGATATGGGGCCATAGGGATACATGGATATGGGGCCATAGGGATACATGGATATGGGGCCACAGGGATACACGGATATGGGGCCATAGGGATACATGGATATGGAGCCATAGGGATACATGGATATGGGGCCACAGGGATACATGGATATGGGGCCATAGGGATACATGGATATGGGGCCACAGGGATACATGGATATGGGGCCATAGGGATACATGGATATGGGGCCATAGGCACAGCTCCATAGGGACCCACAGACCCGACCCCTTCCCCCCCCCTCACCTTCCTCTTCCTCTCCCGGGTCTGTTCCCTCTTCTCCTTCCTCCTCTCATCCGGACGCCGCACGGATGTGGGGATGCTCCTTGGGAACGTCTGCACCTGGGGGGGGATGGGGGGGGGACATCCATGACACCCCCATCCTATGGGATCCCCCCCCCATCCTATGGGATCATCCCCCTGCATCCTATGGGATCATCCCCCCCCCATCCTATGGGATCAACCCCCCCATCCTATGGAATCCCCCCCCCCATCCTATGGGATCCCCCCCCCCATCCTATGGGATCATCCCCCTGCATCCTATGGGATCATCCCCCCCCCATCCTATGGGATCAACCCCCCCATCCTATGGAATCCCCCCCCCCATCCTATGGGATCCCCCCCCCCCATCCTATGGAATCCCCCCCCCCATCCTATGGGATTCCCCCCCCCCATCCTATGGAATCCCCCCCCCCATCCTATGGGATCATCCCCCCCCCATCCTATGGGATCCCCCCCCCCATCCTATGGAATCCCCCCCCCATCCTATGGGATCATCCCCCCCATCCTATGGAATCCCCCCCCCCATCCTATGGGATCATCCCCCCCATCCTATGGGATCATCCCCCTGCATCCTATGGGATCCCCCCCCCCATCCTATGGGATCATCCCCCCCATCCTATGGGATCCCCCCCTGCATCCTATGGGATCATCCCCCTGCATCCTATGGGATCCCCCCCCATCCTATGGGATCATCCCCCCCCATCCTATGGGATCCCCCCCCCCATCCTATGGGATCTCCCCCTGCATCCTATGGGATCATCCCCCCCCCATCCTATGGGATCTCCCCCTGCATCCTATGGGATCTCCCCCCCCCCATCCTATGGGATTCCCCCCCCCCCCACCTGCTGTGCTCCCGGCTCCTGGAAGCGGAAGTTATGGGATCGCTCAAACTGCTCCTGCTTGGCCAGGAAGAGCTGACCCTCATCTGAGGAGTCCGACTGGGGGGGGGACCTGGGGGGGGGTCAATGGGGGGGGTCAATGGGGGAGGGGTCAATGGGGAGGGGTCAATGGGGGGGGTCAATGGGGGGGTCAATGGGGAGGGGTCAATGGGGAGGGGTCAATGGGGAGGGGTCAATGGGGGGGGTCAATGGGGGGGTCAATGGGGGGAGGGGAAGGGGGGGAAAGAGGGAGGAAGGGGGAGGGGAAGGGAAGGGGGAGGGGGCAGGAAGGGGGAGGGGGGCAGGAAGGGGGGGAGGAGGGGGCAGGAGGGGGGGGCAGGAGGGGGGGGCAGGAAGGGGGAGGGGGGCGGGAGGGGGGAGGGGGGGGGCAGGAGGGGGGGGGCAGGAGGGGGGCAGGAGGGGGGAGGGGGGCGGGAGGGGGGGCAGGAGGGGGAGGGGGGGGCAGGAAGGGGGAGCAGGAAGGGGGGGGCAGGAGGGGGGAGGGGCCGGGGGGGGGGGGCAGGAGGGGGGGGGGGCAGGAGGGGGGCGGGGCAGGAGGTCTCTCCCCCCCCCATTCCTCACCCCTTCCTCCTCCTCCTCCTCCCTGTCCCTGTATCCTCTCTCCAGGATATAATCCCGCAGGAAGCGCTCGCCTGGCTCCAGCTCCGGGTCCGTCCAGAAGCGCTGGAGGGGGACCTGGGGGGGGCACACATGGGGGGGGGAACCCATGGGGGGGGGCACCCATTGAGGGGGCACCCATTGAGGGGCACCCAGGGGGGGGGCACCCATGGGGGGGGCACACATGGGGGGGGAACCCATGGGGGGGGGCACCCATTGAGGGGGGCACCCATTGAGGGGGGGCACCCATTGAGGGGGGGGCACCCATTGAGGGGGGCACCCATTGAGGGGGGGGCACCCATTGAGGGGGCACCCATTGAGGGGGGCACCCATTGTGTATTGGGGGGCACTCAGGGACCCCCCATCCCTGCCCTTGTCCTCACCAGCTCCTGCAGTGGCTCCGGGGGGGGCCCCCCCTGCCCCTTCAGCCACCGGATGTACTCCTCCTCCTGCTGCTCCTATGGGGGGGGAGCATCCGTGACCCCCCCATACCCACGGACCCCCCCTCACCCCAATGCCCCCCCCCTCACCTCCTGCTGCTCCTATGGGGGGGGAGCATCAGTGACCCCCCATACCCATGGACCCCCCCTCACCCCAATGCCCCCCCCCTCACCTCCTCCTATGGGGGGGGGAGCATCAGTGACCCCCCCATACCCACGGACCCCCCCCTCACCCCAATGCCCCCCCCTCACCTCCTCCTCCTATGGGGGGGGGAGCATCAGTGACCCCCCCATACCCACAGACCCCCCCTCACCCCAATGCCCCCCCCCCACCTCCTCCTGCTGCTCCTATGGGGGGGGCAGCATCAGTGACCCCCCCCATACCCACAGACCCCCCTCACCCCAATGCCCCCCCCTCACCTTCTCCTCCTCTGTCTGAGCACGAGGCCGAAGCAGAGCAGAGCCCCCCCCATCCTCATCCTCATCCTCACTCTCAGCCATGAAGGGTTGGAAGCTGGGGGGGGGGCACAGGGCTTGGTTACCCCCCCCCACATTAAAGGGGTAACGGGGGGGGGGGCACAGGGCTTGGTTACCCCCCCCCCACATTAAAGGGGTAACGGGGGGGGGGGGGTCCCCACCTTTCCTTCAGCTCCTGCTGCTCCTCCATGTAGCTCTTGGAAGCCATTCGCTGGGGGGGGAATGGGGGGGGCAGGGTTAGAGGGGGGCAATGATGGGGGTCAAAGTGGGGGGGGCAATGATGGGGGTCAAAGTGGGGGGGGGCATGGGATGGGGTCAATGTGATGGGGGGGGTCATGGTGATACTGGGGGGGGTCACATGATTGGGTCAATATGATGGCGGGGGGGGGGTCATGCCCCCCCCCATCCTCACCTTCCTCCTCTCTGCTGTTGCCTCCTCATCCTCCTCATCCTCTTCATCCACGTATTTGCTATAGGGACACCGGGGGGGGGGGGGGGGAGGGGGGTCAGACCCCCCCCAAACCCCCCCCCAACCCCCCCCCCCCCCATCCCATCCTCCACCCCTCTTTCTCCAGCATCACTTTCCTCTCATAGTCCTTCAGGAACATGGGTTTTGACCCGGATGCTCTTCCTCATCCTCCTCATCCTCCTCCTCTTCCGATGAGGAATCTGGGAATGGGGTCAGGAATTGCCCCCCTCCATGTCCCCCTCCATGCCCCCCCCCCCCCCCCCATCCGGGTACCTCTGGGGGTGTAGAAGGTGGCATCCGGATGATAGAGCCGCGGATCCCCCCCCCCCCCCCCCCCCCCCCCCCCCCCACATCCGGGTACCTCTGGGGGTGTAGAAGGTGGCATCCGGATGATAGAGCCGCGGATCCCGAGTCTTGAGCAGGGACAACATCCGGTAGAATTCCCGTTCCCGGACGGGATCCTCGGGCTGGGGGGGGGGGGAGGGAACCGGATGGTTCCGGATCTGCCCCTCCCCCCATTCCCGTTCCCATTCCCACTTCCGGCCTCACCACTTCATCCCCACTGGAGTCGGAGCTGGAGCTGGAGCCGGATCCAGGGTCCCCATAACGCTCCTGCACTGGGGGGGGAAGCAGCTCCATTCCCATCCCATTCCCTGCTCCCAGGCCCTGCTTCCCTCCCGTTTTCCAGCCCCATTCCCGTTATCCCCATTCCCTGTTGTTATTCCTGATATTCCCATTCCCGGTATCCCCATTCCCTGTTATTATTCCCATTCCTGCTATTCCCGGTCGTTATTCCCGTTGTCCGTATTCCCGGTTGTTATTCCCGGTATTCCCGTTCCCATTCCCGTTGTTCCCGTTCCCATTCCCGTTGTTATTCCCGTTCCCATTCCCGTTGTTCCCGTTGTTATTCCCGTTGTTATTCCCGTTCCCGTTGTTATTCCCGTTCCCATTCCCGTTGTTATTCCCGTTCTTCCCGTTGTTATTCCCGTTGTTATTCCCGGTCGGTATTCCCGTTCCCGTTCTTCCCGTTCCCATTCCCGTGTTATTCCCGTTGTTATTCCCGGTCGGTATTCCCGTTCCCGTTCTTCCCGTTCCCATTCCCGTTATTCCCGTTCCCGTTGTTGTTCCCGTTCCCATTCCCGTTGTTATTCCCGTTATTCCCCTCACGTCTCCTCAGCTCTTCCCGTTCCCGTTGTTATTCCCATTCCCATTCCCGTTCCCGTTGTTCCCGTTATTCCCGTTCCTATTCCCGTTCCCGTTATTCCCGTTCCCATTCCCGGTTCCTATTCCCGTTATTCCCCTCACGTCTCCTCAGCTCTTCCCGTTCCCGGCTCCTCTTCAGCCGCTCGGCGAAGGCCGCGTTCACGCGGAGCTTCGGCGCCGCCATGCTGCCGCCCACGTGACCGACGGGCCCCTCCCCTTCCGCCGGCGTCACGTGAACGGACGCGGCGGCCACGCCCCCTCCCTCAGTCTTAAAAGGGCAACGCCGGTGGGGCCCATCAACAACACAGACACGGGGGGGGCAAAGCTCTTTATATGGGGGGGTCCATGGGTACAATGGGGGGGGGTCCATGGGTGCAATGGGGGGGTCCAGGGGTGCAATGGGGGGTCCATGGGTGCAATGGGGGGGTCCGTGGGTGCAATGGGGGGGTCCATGGGTGCAATGGGGGGTCCAGGGGTGCAATGGGGGGGTCCGTGGGTGCAATGGGGGGGGGTCCATGGGTGCAATGGGGGGGTCCATGGGTGCAATGGGGGGGTCCAGGGGTGCAATGGGGGGGTCTATGGGTGCAATAGGGGGTCCATGGGTGCAATGGGGGGGGGTCCGTGGGTACAATGGGGGGTCCATGGGTGCAATGGGGGGGGGTCCAGGGGTACAATGGGGGGGTCCATGGGTGCAATGGGGGGTCCGTGGGTGCAACGGGAACGGGACAGGGAACGGGATAGGGATCGGGATCTGCGGCCCCGACCCCTCCGGTTCCCGGTGCGGAGCCTGCGGCCCCTTTAACGCCGCCGCCGTTGACGTTGACGTTACCGGCCGGACGGGGCGGGGGGGGCACGCCCAGGGCGGAGCATCCGGAGCCCAGCGGCGGCGTCGGCAATGGGGGGTGATGGGGACGGATCCTATGGGAAACACGGTAAGGAACGGGAATGGGAACGGGAACCGGGAACGGGGACGGGAACGGGAACGGGGACGGGAACGGGAACGGGAACGGGAACGGGAACGGGATCGGGAACGGGAACGGGAACGGGAACGGGAACGGGATCGGGAACGGGAACGGGAACGGGATCGGGAACGGGATCGGGGACGGGGACGGGGACGGGAACGGGAACGGGAACGGGATCGGGAACGGGAACGGGAACGGGAACGGGATCGGGGACGGGGACGGGGACGGGAACGGGAAAGGGAACGGGGACGGGAACGGGAACGGGAACGGGAACGGGAACGGGAAAGGGAACGGGGACGGGAACGGGAACGGGAACGGGAACGGGATCGGGAACGGGGACGGGGACGGGAACGGGAACGGGGACGGGGACGGGAACGGGAACGGGGACGGGAACGGGATCGGGAACGGGAACGGGAACGGGAACGGGAACGGGAACGGGAACGGGGACGGGATCGGGAACGGGATCGGGAACGGGAACGGGAACGGGAACGGGATCGGGAACGGGATCGGGAACGGGGACGGGAACGGGGACGGGAACGGGAACGGGAACGGGAACGGGATCGGGAACGGGAACGGGAACGGGGACGGGGACGGGGACGGGAACGGGAACGGGAACGGGGACGGGGACGGGAACGGGAACGGGGACGGGATCGGGAACGGGAACGGGAACGGGGACGGGAACGGGAACGGGAACGGGGACGGGATCGGGAACGGGATCGGGAACGGGAACGGGAACGGGATCGGGAACGGGATCGGGAACGGGATCGGGAACGGGGACGGGAACGGGAACGGGAACGGGAACGGGAACGGGAACGGGAACGGGTACGGGAACGGGAACGGGCACGGGAACGGGGACGGGGACGGGAACGGGAACGGGATCGGGATCGGGAACGGGAACGGGATCGGGAACGGGAACGGGAACGGGAACGGGATCGGGAACGGGAACGGGAACGGGGACGGGAACGGGGACGGGAACGGGATCGGGATCGGGAACGGGAACGGGAACGGGAACGGGGACGGGGACGGGGACGGGGACGGGAACGGGGACGGGGACGGGGACGGGAACGGGAACGGGATCGGGAACGGGAACGGGAACGGGAACGGGAACGGGAACGGGGACGGGAACGGGAACGGGATCGGGAACGGGAACGGGAATGGGGACGGGACCGGGAACGGGAACGGGAACGGGAACTGGATCGGGAACGGGAACGGGAACGGGATCGGGAACGGGAACGGGATCGGGAACGGGAACGGGAACGGGAACGGGGACGGGACGGGGACGGGACCAGGACCGGGGGCAGGTTCCCGATTGGGGGAAACGGGAATGAAACCGAAAGCGTCGGTTGGAGCCGGTGTAACCGGTAGCCCCGAGGGTTGGGCCGTGGGGAACGGACGCGTTGGGGGGGGGGGGGGTTGGGGGGGGTTGGGGGGGGTTCCCTGCACCTCCCCCCGCCCCCTCCGGGATTGGTTCCCACCCTATCCATAAGCCGGGATGTGGGATCCGGGGCTGGATTCCCAACATTCCCAACCCCCCCACGTGCTCCTATGGGATCGGGGCTGTCCCAGGCAATGGGATAATCGTTCCCGTTGCTATCCTGGGGAGGAGGAGGATGAGGACCCCTCCCCCCCCCCCCCCCCCCCCCCCCCCCCCCCCCCCCCCCCCCCCCCCCCCCCCCCCCCCCCCCCCCCCCCCCACCCCTATCCCACCCCTCAGCATTCCCGTTCCTCCTGCGCTTCCATAGGGACTCCGCACAAGTTCGACCCGACATTCAAAGGTCCCATCTATGACAGGTGAGGGCAGCGCCAGGATCCCTCTTCCCGGTCCCGTTCCCGTTCCCAATGCGACATTCCCGGTCCCATTCCCGTTCCCAATGCGACATTCCCGTTCCCATTCCCGTTCCCAATGCGACATTCCCGGTCCCATTCCCTACGGCAGGGGCTGCACGGACATCGCCTGCTGCATCCTGCTGCTCCTCGCCATCGCAGGCTATGTGGCTGTGGGCATCCTGGGTATGTGGGGCAGAGCGGGGCCCCAATGGGGAGGGCTCTATGGGGAGATGTGGGTCCGAGGCCCATGGGGACGGCCACGACCTCCTCTTCCTCCCCACACCAGCCTGGAGCTATGGGGACCCCCGGAAGGTGATTTACCCCACAGACAGCCGAGGGCAGTTCTGCGGCCAGCAGGGGACCCCCAATGAGTATGTGGATGTGCCCCCTTGGGTACCACATCCCATTGCCCCCCCTTGGGTACCACATCCCCATTGCCCCTTTGGGTACCACATCCCATTGCCCCCTTGGGTACCACATCCCCTTGGGTACCACATCCCCATTGCCCCCCTTGGGTACCACATCCCCACTGCCCCCCTTGGGTACCACATCCCCATTGCCCCCTTGGGTACCACATCCCTATTGCCCCTTGGGTACCACATCCCCATTGCCCCCCCCTTGGGTACCACATCCCCATTGCCCCCCCTTGGGTACCACATCCCCATTGTCCCCTTGGGTACCACATCCCCATTGTCCCCTTGGGTACCACATCCCCATTGTCCCCTTGGTTACCACATCCCCATTGCCCCCCTTGGGTACCACATCCCCATTGCCCCCCCTTGGGTACCACATCCCATTGCCCCCTTGGGTACCACATCCCTATTGCCCCTTGGGTACCACATCCCCATTGCCCCCCCCTTGGGTACCACATCCCCATTGTCCCCTTGGGTACCACATCCCATTGCCCCCCTTGGGTACCACATCCCCAGTGCCCCCCCTTGGGTACCACATCCCCATTGCCCCCCTTGGGTACCACATCCCCACTGTCCCCTTGGGTACCACATCCCCATTGCCCCCCCTTGGATACCACATCCCCACTGCCCCCCATGGGTACCACATCCCCATTGTCCCCTTGGGTACCACATCCCCACTGTCCCCTTGGGTACCACATCCCCACTGTCCCCCTTGGGTACCACATCCCCATTGCCCCCCCTTGGGTACCACATCCCCATTGCCCCCTTGGGTACCACATCCCCACTGCCCCCCTTGGGTACCACATCCCCACTGTCCCCTTGGGTACCACATCCCCATTGCCCCCCCTTGGATACCACATCCCCACTGCCCCCCATGGGTACCACATCCCCATTGTCCCCTTGGGTACCACATCCCCACTGCCCCCCCTTTGGTACCACATCCCCACTGCCCCCCCTTTGGTACCACATCCCCATTGCCCCCATGGGTACCACATCCCCACTGTCCCCTTGGGTACCACATCCCCACTGCCCCCCCTTGGGTACCACATCCCCATTGCCCCCTTGGGTACCACATCCCCATTGCCCCCATTGGGTACCACATCCCCATTGTCCCCTTGGGTACCACATCCCCATTGCCCCCCCTTGGGTACCACATCCCATTGCCCCCTTGGGTACCACATCCCCATTGTCCCCTTGGGTACCACATCCCCATTGCCCCCTTGGGTACCACATCCCCATTGTCCCCTTGGGTACCACATCCCCATTGCCCACCCCTTGGGTACCACATCCCCATTGCCCCCCTTGGGTACCACATCCCCCCTGTCCCCTTGGGTACCACATCCCCATCCCATGGGATCCAGGCAGTGCATCCCAGTTCCCTGTGGGAGCTGCTTTGCTTTGCAGGGGGAAACCTTTCCTGTTCTACTTTGACATAGTGAAGTGTGCCAGCCCCTTGGTGCTGCTGGAGTTCCAGTGCCCGACCACACAGGTACTGGTCCAGCTCCCCATGGATGCTCCATGGGATGCACTGGAAGCACCTTAAGGCTCATCCGGTCCCATGGGCTGGGACACCTTCCATTAGGGCCGGTTGCTCCAACCTGGCTTTGATGGGATGGGGCATCCAAACCTTCTCCCTTCAACCCATCCCAGTGTCCCACCCCCCTCATAGGGATGAACTTCCCAAGATCCCATCTCCCCTCTGGCAGGTTAAAGCCATTCCCTCTGTCCCATTGTCCAGAGCCCCTCTCCAGGTTCCCCTCTGGGCACTGGAGGTGGATCTGGAGCTGTCCCAGTTCTCCCAGTCCGTGTCCTCCTCCCCCTTCAGATCTGTGTCAGTGAATGCCCAGACAGATTCCAGACCTTCCTGGATGCCTCCAGCTCATCCCAAGGGCTGGAATACTACCGCAGGTTCTGTGTGCCCGAGTTCACCGGCCGGCAGAAGGTGGGTCCATGGGATGGGCTCAGTATTCCCATGGCATCATTCCCACCCGGAGCACTGACCTCCATCCCATCCATCCCTATCCAGACTCCCATCCAGGTGCTGAAGGACAAGGAATGTCCGGCCGTGCTTATCCCCAGCACCCCACGTAGGTCTGGGGGGCAATGGGGCTGGGATGGGGCCATTGCAGTGGGGCTGAGGTGCCTGGTGGGGGGATCCAGTGGGAGGTTGGGGGTCCCAGAAGGGGTTTGGAACCTTGTCCTGGGGTGGATGATGATGGATGATGATGGATGATGGATGATGGATGATGGATGATGATGGATGATGATGGATGATGGATGATGGATGATGGATGATGATGGATGATGATGGATGATGGATGATGGATGATGGATGATGGATGATTCCGGCTTTCCCCCTCTATTCCCAGTGGCTCGCCGATGCTTCCCGGCCATCCATGCCAAGAAAGGCGTCATCATGGTTGGCAACGAGACCACCTACAACGATGGCCGTGGCCAGCAGAGGAACGTCACCGACCTGCTGGAGGGAGCCAAGTGAGCCCATCCCTATGGGCAGGATGGGGCTTGGATCCCACTGCTCCAATGGGATCCTCCCAACATGGATCCATGGTGGGTTTGTGCTCGCAGGAAAGCCAACGTGGTCCTGGAAGCCAGACAGTTGGCCATGAAGATCTTCGAGGACTACACGGTCTCCTGGTACTGGATCATCATGTGAGCATGGATGGAGCTGTGTGGGATGCTCCAGAGCATCCATCCCTCAGGCACCGGTGGGATGCGGTGCTGGATGCGGTGCTGGATGCGGTGCCTTCCTCCCACAGAGGCCTGGTCATCGCCATGGTCGCCAGCTTGGTCTTCATCGTCCTGCTCCGCTTCCTGGCCGGGACCATGGTGTGGGTGATGATCGTGATGGTGATCCTGGTGCTGGGCTATGGTGAGCTCCCTGTTTGGGCAGCATCAGTGCTCCAGCCCCTCCATCCACTCCTATGGGAGCATCAGCCTCGGCATTCCCACTAGGAATCTTCCACTGTTACCTGGAATATGCGAAGCTGAAGGGGGAAAAGGGCTCAGACATCTCCCTGCAGGACCTGGGCTTCCAGACCGACCTCCGTGTCTACCTCCACCTGCGGCAGACGTGGTTGGCCTTCAGTGAGTGCCCTTCCTCCTCCTCCTCCTCCTCCTCCTCCTCCTCCTCCTCCTCCTCCTCCTCCTCCTCCTCCTCCTCCTCCTCCTCCTCCTCCTCCTCCTCCTTCTCGGTATGCAGGGATGCACACCCCGAGCAGTGGTACCCAATGTGCCCATCCCTGCATCCCAAGCAGTGGTACCCAATGTGCATCCCGAGCAGTGGTACCCAATGTGCACATCCCTGCATCCCGAGCAGTGGTACCCAATGTGCATCCCAAGCAGTGGTACCCAATGTGCATCCCGAGCAGTGGTACCCAATGTGCACATCCCTGCATCCCGAGCAGTGGTACCCAATGTGCATCCCTGCATCCTGAGCAGTGGTACCCAATGTGCATCCCGAGCAGTGGTACCCAATGTGCATCCCGAGCAGTGGTACCCAATGTGCATCCCGAGCAGTGGTACCCAATGTGCATCCCGAGCAGTGGTACCCAATGCATCCCGAGCAGTGGTACCCAATGTGCATCCCTGCATCCCGAGCAGTGGTACCCAATGTGCACATCCCTGCATCCCGAGCAGTGGTACCCAATGTGCATCCCTGCATCCTGAGCAGTGGTACCCAATGTGCATCCCGAGCAGTGGTACCCAATGTGCATCCCGAGCAGTGGTACCCAATGTGCATCCCAAGCAGTGGTACCCAATGTGCATCCCTGCATCCCACAGTGATCATCCTCAGCATCCTGGAGGTTCTCATCCTGCTGCTGCTCCTGTTCCTGCGCAAGCGGATCCTCATTGCCATTGCTCTCATCCGGGAGGCCAGCAGGTCCGGGCGGCCTCGAGGCCACGGGGATGGGCTCAGGCTCCTCCCTCCATCGGGAAGACTTTGACCAGGGTTGGGCCATGTTCCCGGCAGGGCCATAGGGCACATGATGACCTCGCTGCTGTTCCCCTTGTGCACCTTCTTCCTCCTCTGCCTCTGCATTGCCTATTGGGCCAGCACCGCAGTGTATCCTTCCCTCGTGCTCCTCCTCCTGGGCTGGGATGGAGGCTGGATCCCTATGGATCCGCTCCGGGATTGGGGTCCGTGTGTTCCTTACCTCACCCTACAGCTTCCTGTCCACCTCCAACGAGGCCGTGTACAAGGTGTTCAATGAATCTGCCTGTCCCTTCGCCGGCCAGACCTGCACACCTGAGGTGCTCCTGTGATTCCAGCCCTTGGGAATGCCATAGGGAACACCCACACCACCACCTTCCATAGGGCTGAGAGCATCCGACCCCATCCCCGTGTCCCATCGGAGCGCTCAGCATCCCAAGATCCCACCTCCATCCTCTTCCAGGAAGCAGGAAAACCTCATCCCAAATCCATCCCCCCCCTTTTGCCATTGCATCGGGGACCCCCCTTCTAGGAAGCAGGATAACCTCATCCCAAAACCATTCCCTCCCCTTATCCCATCCTGGAAAACCTCATCCCCAATCCCCCCCCCCCCATTTCCCATCCCATAGACACCATCCCCCATTTCCCATCCCATAGACCCCATCCCCCCCCATTTCCCACCCCATAGACACCATCCCCCATTTCCCACCCCATAGACCCCATCCCCCATTTCCCATCCCATAGACCCCATATACCCCTTGTCCTCCGCAGACCTTCCCCACCAGTAACACCAGTCTCCAGTGCCCTGACTCCCGTTGCCTCTTCGCCTCCTATGGGGGCCAGTGCCGGTACCACCGGAGCCTCCCTGCCCTCCAGCTCTATAACCTCTTCATGCTCTTCTGGCTCTGCAACCTCAGCATCGCCCTGGGCCAGGTGACTCTGGCCGGAGCCTTCGCATCCTATTACTGGGCCCTACGGAAGCCCCAGGACATCCCAGCGTTCCCACTGTTCTCCTCCTTCGGGCGCGCGCTCCGGTAGGATCCCTATGGATGGGGTTGGGATGCTCTGTGGGTTATCCCATTCCCGAAGCTCCGGTAGGATCCCTATGGATGGGGTTGGGATGCTCTGTGGGTTATCCCATTCCCGAAGCTCCGGTAGGATCCCTATGGATGGGGTTGGGATGCTCTGTGGGTTATCCCATTCCTGAAGCTCCGGTAGGATCCCTATGGATGGGGTTGGGATGCTCTGTGGGTTATCCCATTCCTGAAGCTCTGGTAGGATCCCTATGGATGGGGTTGGGATGCTCTGTGGGTTATCCCGTTCCTGAAGCTCCGGTAGGATCCCTATGGATGGGGTTGGGATGCTCTGTGGGTTATCCCGTTCCCGAAGCTCCGGTAGGATCCCTATGGATGGGGTTGGGATGCTCTGTGGGTTATCCCATTCCTGAAGCTCCGGTAGGATCCCTATGGATGGGGTTGGGATGCTCTGTGGGTTATCCCGTTCCCGAAGCTCCGGTAGGATCCCTATGGATGGGGTTGGGATGCTCTGTGGGTTATCCCGTTCCCGAAGCTCCGGTAGGATCCCTATGGATGGGGTTGGGATGCTCTGTGGGTTATCCCAGTCCTGAAGCTCCGGTAGGATCCCTATGGATGGGGTTGGGATGCTCTGTGGTTTATCCCATTCCTGAAGCTCCGGTAGGATCCCTATGGATGGGGTTGGGATGCTCTGTGGGTTATCCCATTCCTGAAGCTGGGATCGCTCAGGTACCACACGGGCTCCTTGGCCTTCGGCTCCCTCATCCTCGCCGTCGTCCAGGTCATCAGGGTCATGCTGGAGTACCTGGACCACAGGTTGAAAGGTAAAGGGATGAGGAGAGGGATGGGGGATGTGGATGCTCCAGTGTCTGCCCATGGAGAGCATGGGGACCATGGGATGCAGGGATGGAGCATCCGGATGGGGACCATGGGATGCAGGGATGGAGCATCCGGATGGGGACCATGGGATGCAGGGATGAAGGCAGTGATGGGGACCATGGGATGCAGGGATGGAGCATCCGGATGGGGACCATGGGATGCAGGAATGGAGCATCCGGATGGGGACCATGGGATGCAGGGATGGAGCATCCGGATGGGGACCATGGGATGCAGGGATGGAGCACTGGGATGGGGACCATGGGATGTAGGGATGGAGGCAGTGATGGGATGCAGGGATGGGCAGCATGGGATGCAGGGATGGAGCACTGGGATGGGGACCATGGGATGCAGGGATGGAGGCAGTGATGGAGCATCCGGATGGGGACCATGGGATGCAGGAATGGAGCATCCGGATGGGGACCATGGAGACCTTGCTCCCATCTCCTGCTCTATCTCCCAGCTGCAGAGAATAAAGTGGCCAAGTTCCTGCTGAGCTGCCTCAAATGCTGCTTCTGGTGCCTGGAGAAGTTCCTCAAGTTCCTCAATAGGAACGCCTACATCATGGTGAGAGGCTCCAAAGGGTCACGGATGGGGGGGGGGAACCTTCGGATCGGGAATGGGATGTCCATAGGGCTGGAATCGGGAGGATGAACCCACCCCAACCATTCCAGATTGCCATCTATGGCACCAACTTCTGCACCTCTGCTCGCAATGCCTTCCTGCTGCTGATGAGGAACATCATCCGGTGGGTACCACGGGATGCAGGCGCTCGGGAGCATCCCGGATGCTGGAGCTCATCCCAATGCTCTTCCCAGGGTGGCTGTGCTGGATAAGGTCACGGATTTCCTCTTCTTCCTCGGCAAGCTCCTCATTGTGGGAAGTGTTGGTAAGGGGGAAGTTCCTCCCTTGGCTCTGCTCTTCCCATGGGATTGAGATCCCTGCCCAGCATTCCCATCATCTCCATCCCTTGCTCCCATAGGAATTCTCGCCTTCTTCTTCTTCACCCATCGGATAAAGCTGGTCCAGGACACGGCTCCATCCCTCAATTACTACTGGGTCCCTATCCTGGTGAGCTCCTTCCTCATCCCATGGGATCAATCCCTTTGTCCCCCCTCCGTTGCATTGTCCCGGATGGGGCTGCCCCTATTCCCTTTGGAATGACGGGATCCCCAATCCCTCTTGCAGACGGTGATCGTGGGCTCCTATCTCATAGCCCATGGGTTCTTCAGTGTCTATGGGATGTGTGTGGACACCCTGTTCCTCTGCTTCTGTAAGTGCCATCAATTGGCTGCAGCCTCCCTTGGCCTTCGCTTCCCGATCCCTGGAATCTCCCACTCTTTCCTTGCCGGCTCCTTCCTTCCCTTGGCCTGTCCCTGCCTCTGCTCCTGCTGCTCTGGGGACCACACTGGGACTAACTTGGACTTTTCCTTCTCTTTCCTTCTCCTCTTTCTGTCCCTCTCCATGTTCTCCATGCTCCATCCCTGCCCCTCTCCATGTTCTCCATCCCTGTCCCTCTCCATGTTCTCCATGCTCCATCCCTGCCCCTCTCCATGCTTCATCCCTGTCCCTCTCCATGTTCTCCATGCTCCATCCCTGTCCCTCTCCATGCTCTCCATGCTCCATCCCTGTCCCTCTCCATGTTCTCCATGCTCCATCCCTGCCCCTCTCCATGCTCTCCATGCTCCATCCCTGTCCCTCTCCATGTTCTCCATGCTCCATCCCTGTCCCTCTCCATGTTCTCCATGCTCCATCCCTGTCCCTCTCCATGCTCCATCCCTGCCCCTCTCCATGTTCTCCATGCTCCATCCCTGCCCCTCTCCATGTTCTCCATCCCTGCCCCTCTCCATGTTCTCCATCCCTGTCCCTCTCCATGTTCTCCATGCTCCATCCCTGTCCCTCTCCATGTTCTCCATGCTCCATCCCTGTCCCTCTCCATGCTCCATCCCTGCCCCTCTCCATGTTCTCCATGCTCCATCCCTGTCCCTCTCCATGTTCTCCATGCTCCATCCCTGCCCCTCTCCATGCTCTCCATGCTCCATCCCTGCCCCTCTCCATGTTCTCCATGCTCCATCCCTGTCCCTCTCCATGTTCTCCATGCTCCATCCCTGTCCCTCTCCATGTTCTCCATGCTCCATCCCTGCCCCTCTCCATGTTCTCCATGCTCCATCCCTGCCCCTCTCCATGCTCTCCATGCTCCATCCCTGCCCCTCTCCATGCTCTCCATGCTCCATCCCTGCCCCTCTCCATGTTCTCCATGCTCCATCCCTGTCCCTCTCCATGTTCTCCATCCCTGTCCCTCTCCATGTTCTCCATCCCTGCCCCTCTCCATGTTCTCCATGCTCCATCCCTGTCCCTCTCCATGCTCTCCATGCTCCATCCCTGCCCCTCTCCATGCTCCATCCCTGTCCCTCTCCATGCTCTCCATGCTCCATCCCCACCTCCATCCCCTTCTCCCCCATTCCCGGCCCCATTCCCGGGGCTGTGTAAGGTGAAGACCTGGAGAGGAATGATGGATCCCGGGACCGACCGTTCCTCATGTCCCCTGAGCTCAGCAGGATCCTGCTCAAGGGCAGCCTGGAGCCTGCCCCCAGCCAGGGCTAAGGGATGGGGCAGCATCCGGTGCTCCTATGGGATGCACTGAGCGTGTTCCATCCCCCCCCTGCTCCTTGCCCTGCTCTTCCCATCCATAGCCATGGCTTGGGATGAGCTTCCCATAGGATGCAAAGCTTCTGCTTCCAGCGTCACCGACTCCGTGCCTTGAGCCGATGGGATTGGGAACCGGAGCCTGGAGCCCTGAGGAGGTTTTGGCTCCGAGCATCCCGAGTTCGGGATCGTTTCCTTGCTCTTTGCTGGTGCTGGAGGGCTCATATAGATCCCATATTCCCAGGCTGTGCTCCCGGAGCATCCGGAGCTGTTGTCCCAAGGGCTGGAGCTCTGTTGGTGGCTTTGGGATGGGTCCGAAGTGCTTGGTGCTTATGGCATGGAGCTGGCTCTGGATTGCTCCAGAGAGGATGGGAACGGCGTTCCCGGCATTCCCAAGGGATCTGCTTCCTGCTGCTCCCAATTGGATAAAGCCATGACCCCCCCCCAGCCTCTGCTTCCTGCTCCATGCTCTTCAGCATCCCCAATCCCAATGGGGTTGCCTTGGAAGGGACCTCCGAGCTCCTGCAATTCCAGCCCCCTGGAACACCAGGGACCCTTCCATAGGCTGCTCCAAGCTGGATATGAACAGGGATGGGGCATTCCCACCTGCTCCCCATATCCCTCCACCCTCATGGGGAGCTCTTGTGCCTCAGACCCCATCCCAACCTCTCCTGTGGGGGATTCCCTTGGCCCATCCCTTCTCCAAAGCCCTTCTCCGGGTTTTCCATAGGCTCCGGAGCTGCTCCATGGTATCCCTATGGGGGGGGGCTCAGCAGCCATCAGCAGCTATGGGCTCCTCAGGCACCAAACCAGCATCTCTGTGCCTTTAAGGGCTCCTGAATGGGGATGCGGGACCCCCACATCCCACCCTATGGGTCTGCCCCACATCCCAACCTATGGGTCTGCCCCCCCCACTGTGTGTGGGGCAATGGGGGGGGTCTCTTTGCAGTGGAGGACCTGGAGCGGAACGATGGCTCTGCCGAGAAGCCTTATTTCATGTCCCCCGACCTGAAGAAGCTGCTGAAGAAGAGGAACAAAATCCATCGGGATGAGTAAATCCTCATCCCGGAATTCCCATCCTCATCCCGGAATTCCCATCTTCACAAGCAGGGGGTGGCTGCAGGATGGATGCTCCGGAAGGATCCGTAGGGTGGCCAAGGCATCAATGGTCCAGCTCCAGCGCTGCCCCATTGGCTCCCGATGGAGTCAATCCAATGGGAATCCGGTTGGGATTGGTTCTTCCCATAGGGATTTACCTGCATCCCTCAGTCTTGGTTCCTCCTGAGGAGCAAACCCTGCGGAGATCCCTTTAGATAAGGAATCCTGATGGGAATCTCGGGAATGCTGGAGGGGGATGGGAAAGCCGCATCCTTTAGCACTGATCCCATTCCCACATTCCCATAGAGCAGCCGCAGGGATGGGCATTGGGAGATGCTGCTGTTTGTTCTGCTTCTTTTTGGGGTCAAATCGGGGGATTTTAAGCAAACCAAATGCCAATCACGAGGTTGGTCTCTTTTTAGGTCTCTTTTAGGGGGTTTTGTCGCTGCTTCTGAGCTGCTTTTTGGGGTGTTTTGTGTCCATTTGGAGCTGGTTCAGCCCCGTTTCCATGGAGAGCCTGGAATTCCCACCCGAGAGCCATGGAATGGGATGGAAAGGAGCTGAGGATGGGGCCGTGGGCATGATGGCTTCCAATGGAGCATGGAAGGGACAGGCTGGCTTAGGGAAGTGCCAACAGGGATTGGGAAAGGCAAAGGGAAAAGGGATTAGGGAAGGGAAAGGGAAAAGGGATAGGGAAAGGGAAAGGGAAAAGGGATAGGGATAGGGAAAGGCAACAGAAGAGCTAAAATGAGGAGAATCCTCTTGGTTTGGGATAAAAGTAGGACTAACAAAGGGAATAACAACAGGCCCCATTCAAGTTACAGCTCTGCCTGTGCCGAGAGCCAGTGTGATCCCTAAGGAATGCCGTTGGGTTCCTTCCCTGCACGGAGCCTTGGCATTATCATCCCAGGCACTTTGGGGCTGGGAATGCCGTCGGGAAGGGCATGGGATGGGCATCCATAGGAAGAGGTTTAGGTCTGGAATTGCCCATGATGGGGTTGAGGTGTCCATGGCTCCGGGTTGCAGGTTCTGTCCTCTCCGCCTCATCCATAGGGATGCTCGGGAATGGGGGAGCTCCATGGGAAGCTGATGTTCTCCATAATAAACTCCTTCTTTTCTAATGGATCCCTGAGCTCCAGGCTCCATTCACTTGGGGGGGCTCATGGGGCCCTGGACATCCCATCGGGATCAGCACGATCCAAGTGGGATTTTGAATGGAGCATCCGGATACTTCCCCTGGAGCCAATGGGATCCAGGGATGGTCCATGGGCTCCATCCTCATCCTCATCCCTCCCTGAGCCTCGGGCGCCCTCTGCCGTCAGCAGCACCCATGGGTGCCCCCCCTAGAGGTCACCCCATAGGGAGGTCCCATCCACGAGCAGCATTCCAGGATTAGGGAAGAGCTCATGGGAACGGAGGGGGATTGATGGAGCTGAGCTTGGAGCAGAGGGTTCCGGCTGCATCCCGGGGGGCAGCAGGGATTGTCCCCCTCTAATTGGCACCTCATTGCACTGATCCCATATGGAACCGATCCCTTATGGAACGGATCCCGTCTGGAACAGACCCCGTATGGACCCAACCCCTCATGATGCGATCCCTTATGGGACTGACCACGTATGGGACCGATTCCGTATGGAACCGACCCCTCATTGGCTGATCCTGTATGGAACTGATCCCATGTGGAACCGCCCTGGTATGGGACCGACCCCATATGGGACCGATCCCGAATGGAACCGATCCCATATGGAACCTATCCTGCATGGAACCGACCCTATATGGGATAGACCCCTATGGTACCGACCCCATATGGAACCTATCCTGCATGGAACCGATCCTATATGGGACCGATCCTATATGGGACCGATCCCGAATGGAACCGATCCTATATGGGACCGATCCCCCCGTCTGACCCCGCCCCTTTCCCCTAGCCCCGCCCCTTTCCCTGACCCCGCCCCCTTCGCTCCCCCATTGGCCGCCCCTCCCGCCCTCACGTGACCCCCGCAGGCCCCGCCCCCCGCGCTGCAGTCTCGCGCCTCACGCTCTCCCGCGCTCCCAGCGCCCCCCCCCCCCCCCCCCCCCCTCCCCCTCCCTCCCCTCAGTCCCGGTCCCGGTTCGGGCCCACAGCCGGTAACGGAGCCTCGGTAGGGACACGGGGGGGGGGGGGGGGGACCGGAACCGGGGGGGGGGGGGGGGAGCGGGGGGGGAGCGGGGGGGAGGGGGGGGGTAACGGACCCGGCCCCTTCCCCCCTCCCTCCTCCTCCTCCTCCCATTGTGCTGAGGAGACAAGATGGCGGCGGGCGGCCGCGGTGAGCGCGGGGGGCGGGGGGGGGGCACCGGGCACCGGGGGGGGGGGGCCGGGTCCGGTTTATGTGGGGGGAGGGGAAGGGACCTGCCCCCCCCCCCCCCCCCCCCCCCTCCGGTTACGGCTTTTCCGCCGCTTTGTTCTCGCAAATGGCGGCCGGGGGGGGGCGGGGCCTGTGAGGCCTCGGGGGGGGCTCGGGGATGAACCCCCCCCCTCCGGTGTCCCGTTATCGCGATAGTAACACCCCCCCCCCCCTCCGGTGTCCCGTTATCGCGATAGTAACCCCCCCCTCCGGTGTCCCGTTATCGCGATAGTAACCCCCCCCCCCCTCCGGTGTCCCGTTGCATTGGGAATGGGATGGGATCATGGAGAGGATCGCGATGGTTTCCTCACCCCCCCCCCCCTTTGTCCGCGGAGGGACCGGGATCGTTCCCGATCCCAACGGCGCTTCCAGGGATCCATGGGGTATCCATGGGGTATCCGTGGGGTATCCATGGGGTATCCATGGGGTATCCATGGGGTATCCGTGGGGTATCCATGGGGTATCCGTGGGGTATCCATGGGGTATCCATGGGGTATCCGTGGGGTATCCATGGGGTATCCGTGGGGTATCCATGGGGTATCCATGGGGTATCCGTGGGGTATCCATGGGGTATCCATGGGGTATCCATGGGGTATCCATGGGGTATCCATGGGGTATCCGTGGGGTATCCATGGGGTATCCGTGGGGTATCCGTGGGGTATCCATGGGGTATCCGTGGGGTATCCGTGGGGTATCCGTGGGGTATCCATGGGGTATCCGTGGGGTATCCATGGGGTATCCGTGGGGTATCCATGGGGTATCCATGGGGTATCCATGGGGTATCCGTGGGGTATCCATGGGGTATCCGTGGGGTATCCGTGGGGTATCCGTGGGGTATCCATGGGGTATCCATGGGGTATCCGTGGGGTATCCGTGGGGTATCCGTGGGGTATCCATGGGGTATCCGTGGGGTATCCATGGGTTATCCATGGGTTATCCATGGGGTATCCATGGGGTATCCATGGGGTATCCATGGGGTATCCGTGGGGTATCCGTGGGGTATCCATGGGGTATCCATGAGGTATCCGTGGGGTATCCATGGGGTATCCATGGGGTATCTGTGGGGTATCCATGGGTTTTCCATGGGTTATCAATGGGTTATCCATGGGTTATCCATGTGTTTATCAATGGGTTCATCCATGGCTCTTCCCCCCCCCCCCCCCTCTTCCCAAGAGGATCCTGCCCCAGGGATCCCGGGAAGAGCTTTGGGATCCGGCTGCATTCCCAATGCAGTGACCCCAGTGCTGGGGCTCCCTCCAGCCTCAGGTGCTCAGGAGGCTTCTGTGTTAAGGCATTCCCAGGAATGCCAGGGGTTGGGATCCCCTGTGTGGCCATAGGGACATCCCATTGCCACTGAGCTGGGCTCTCCATTCCAACCCCCCATTCCCATTCCATTCCCCCCCCTTATCCCTTTCCTGAAGCCATTGGGATGTGTTTGGCATCAATGGCCTGGAGCTGCTGGAGCTGCTGTCTCCATAGCCTGTTGCTTGGCTCTTCCCAACCGGAGGAGCTTCCATTGGGATGAGGGAAGGAATCCGGTTCTCCCGGTGCAGCTGCCTCCTGTATCCCTGGCACGAGACCCGTTCAAGGCTCTAGAGCATCACTGATCCCATTGGATACCAGTTCTATAGGGAAGCACTGATTTGATTCCCTATCAAGGGCTCCTTGTTCCCTTTGGAGTGGGAAAAGCACTTGGGAAGCAGGAGCTACATGGGAAGCAGGGAACACAGAGAGTGGGGCAGGACCTGGGGCTAACAGGTACCATGTCCCAGTGCCAGCTTCCCGGCATTCCCTAAACCTCTTTCCTATTGCTTCCAGGTTCCGGGCATCGGGGCTGCTGGGCCTGCCTGCTCCGTGGCCGCCTGTGAAGCAGCAGACTGGGAGCACTGGGAAGGCCGTTCCCAAGGCACAATGGTGAGAGGGGAGCAGGAAGCTTTGGGAGCTGTGGGATTCCCGATCCCTGTCCCACCATTCCCGATCCCTTGGCAGCGTCCCATGCGGATCTTCGTCAACGACGACCGGCACGTGATGGCCAAGCACTCGGCCGTGTACCCCACGCAGGAGGAGCTGGAGGCCGTGCAGAACATGGTGTCCCACACGGAGCGGGCGCTCAAGGCTGTCTCCGACTGGATCGATGAGCAGGAGAAGGGGAGTGGGGAACAACCCGAGCAGGAGAGCATGGAGACAGCGGCCGAGGAGGAGAGCAAGGAAGGGGGGTAAGGAGGGGGGGGCAGGGCTGTGGCTGGAGCTGGGGGTGCAGATCCATGGGGAAAGGGGTTTTCCTTCATTGTGGAATGAAGAGGGATTGAGGGTTCTGGTGTGGAACCAGTTCCTTGTAGGGAGCTCCCTCAGTGGGATCCATGCGTGATCCTTCTGGATCCCTCCCCCGGCCTTGTGCTTCCCAGTGGATCCTTCCCATCCCGTAACCGTGTCCGTGTGATCCGTAGGGACCAGAAGGCCACGGAGCAGCTGACCAGGACCCTGCGGGGGGTGATGCGTGTGGGGCTGGTGGCCAAAGGCCTCCTGTTGAAAGGGGACTTGGATCTGGAGCTGGTTCTGCTCTGCAAGGATAAACCCACCACGGAGCTCCTGCAGAAAGTGGCTGACAACCTTGGAGTCCAGCTTGCTGTGAGTGTTGGGCCTGGCTTGGGAATGGTCCTGGGCATGGATCATGGGATGCTTTGGGAAAGGAGCTTGAGCCTCACCCAGTTCCGGCCTCCCTGTTCCCTGTGTCCAACCTGCCAGGGATGGGGCAGTCCTCAGGCTGTGCTGCCAAGGGCAGGACCTTGCCCGTGGCCTTGTTGAGCACCATCAGGTTCTCCTGCTCCCACATCCCTCTGGGAATTCCCTTGGAATTCCCGTGTTCACCTTCTCTTCTGTAGCTGCATCTCTGTTCCAGGCCTTGCTGGGGGTTGGGGGGGGTGTTGGGAGGGTACTGGTTAATAGCCTTAGTCCCCTTGCCCAAGAGCCTCCATCCCCTTGCCCAAGAGCCTCCATCCCCTTCACCAAGAGCCTCCATCCCCTTCACCAAGAGCCTCCATCCCCTTGCCCAAGCTCCTCCATCCCCTTGCCCAAGCTCCTCCATCCCCTTGCCAAGAGCCTCCATCCCCTTCACCAAGAGCCTCCATCCCCTTGCCCAAGAGCCTCCATCCCCTTGCCCAAGAGCCTCCATCCCCTTGCCCAAGCTCCTCCATCCCTCGCAGGCTATCACTGAAGACAAGTATGAGATCATCCAGTCCGTGGGTGACGCTGCCATCGTCATCAAGAACACCAAGGAGCCCCCATTGAGCCTCACCATCCACCTGACGTCGCCGGTGGTGCGGGAGGAGCTGGAGAAGCAGCTCGCCGGAGGTAGGGCCCTGCCGGCGCCGGATGCTCCCGGTGCCACCGCGGCCCTGAGGCTGCTCCTGACGGCTCCGGCACCAACGCTCCCGGTGCCACCTGAGGCCGCTCCCGGAGGGCTCCGGCACCAACGCTCCCGGTGCCACCTGAGGCCCATCCCGGAGGGCTCCGGCACCAACGCTCCCGGTGCCACCGCGGCTCTGAGGCCGCTCCCGGAGGGCTCCGGCACCAACGCTCCCTCCGGCACCTTCCAGGCTGGATGTTCCTCCTTTCCTTTGAGTTTGAGCCTCTCTTTCCCCCTCACTCTTGGGCCTGTCAGTTCTCGTCCGCGTTCAGCCGGTGCTCAGTCTCAGTCTGTACCACAGGGACACACAAGACCTAAACCAGCTCCGTTTGACAACCCAAACCGCACCACAAACACCTCGAAGGCTTCTTGTTCACTGAGTTGCATGTACCTGGAGTGGGGTGTTCCGCCACGGTTTGTGTTGCAGCAACAACCAGGGCTGCTCCGTGCCGGAGCCAGCGCTGCCGAGTGTTGGATAATGTTGGCTTCCCTCTCCACTCTCCCCATTCCCCTTTGGAATGGCCAGGCCCGGCCGGGGCTTGCGTTATGGCACACGGCACGTGCCGTAGCCTTATCTAACCCCTGGCCTTGGATGCCATGCTGGCACCTCCAGGTTTGCTGCAGCACAGACCGGGGGGGGCCGGTGTCGTTGTGCTCTTGTCGTTGGGTTTGATTGCTGCCAAAAGCCTTCTAGTTTGTCCGTTGTAGGGACGCTGGACCTTTGACCAACAGGACGCTCTCTGTCACGGGCTGGGGCCGGGGCAGCCGAACCTCAACGGGCAGAGGGGTCCCCCTTGATCCTGGCACATCCCCCTGTCCTCAGCAATGCTCTGGATGCAGAGCGGGGGCTCCTTGCAAGTTCCCCTTCCATTGCCCACGATGCTCTCACCTCATCCGAACCACACAGGATCTGTCCCCATTGCCACCCTCCACCTCCCACCATCACCTGCTCCGCACCCTAAACCTGGGAGCGGAGCCCTCCCCCGTGCAGGATCTAAAGCAGGATCCTATGGGAGCCCCGACTGCCCGTTCAGGAGCTGCCTCGTCCCCTCTCCGCCTGACAGAACCCCCTTGGTCAAACTGTGCCTTGTCTTCTTATTCCATCCACGACTAGAAACGCTATCAGTCACCGACTCCCCGGACGTTCTGGACAGGCAGAAATGCCTTGCTGCCTTGGCGTCACTGCGGCACGCCAAGTGGTTCCAGGTTTGCATTTTGTTCTTCTCTTTGTCTTTCGGTAGCAAGTTTGGTAAAACTCTTTGGTTGGTTTTGGTTCTTTTTAAGGGGCTAACTTGTGTTTTCCTTTCCCTGGTTTGGTTGTGTTTTTGGTACCTCTATAATCATGTTCACTCTTTAACATCCGATGGTAGTTTAGAGGCGCTGAGCGCGGCGCCTGGCGCCGGGGCACTTGCTAAAGAAGCACTCGAGCCAGTTAAACCCTTCGGAAGGAACCTTTGCTTAAAGGGTAGCTGCTGCTTTGGGTTAAAGAGTAATGTCACTGCCACCTGGCACACGACACTTCCCGTTCCCAGTAAGGTGCCCCCATCCCATCCCGTCCCCCCCACCCCACACAGCAGCACCGCGCAGAGGGAAGGCCGGCGCCGGAGCCGGGGCTCAGGATGCTTCTGCCTCTGCTTCCAGGCCAGGGCCAACGGGCTCAAGTCCTGTGTCATCGTCATCCGAGTGCTGCGGGACCTGTGCACAAGGGTTCCCACCTGGGCTCCGCTCAGGGGATGGGTGAGTGCTGGGGTCCATGGGGTCCATGGGGTCCATGGGGGCTGCAGGGGTAGGGGGAGCTGTGGGGTGGATGGGGATGCAGATTGATACGTGTTGATCGATACCTGTAGTTACAGATTTATGCATATTGATTGACACTTATAGGTTCCTATGTGTTGATTGACAACTATAGTTGCAGATTCAGACATATTGATTGATACTGGTAGTTACAGATTGATATGTATTGGTTGATACCCATAGTTACAGGTTTACACATATTGATTGATAACTATAGTTACAGGTTTACACATAGTGATTGATACCTATAGTTACAGGTTTACACATATTGATAAGCTATGGTTACAGATTCATACACATTGATACCTATAGTTACAGATTCATACACATTGATACCTATAGTTATAGATTCATATACATTGATACCTACAGTTACAGCTGCATATGTGTTAATTGTGATACCTATAGGTACAGATTTATACATCTAGTTACAGGTTTATACATATTGATAGTTATAGATTCATACATATTGACTGATACCTGTAGTTACAGATTCATACATATCTATTGGTACAGTTACAGGTTTATACGTATTGATACCTGTAGTTATAGACTTACACATATTGATTTTTACCTGTAGTTACAGATTCCTACATATTGATTGATACAGTTACAGGTTTATACATATTGATAGTTATAGATTCACACGTATTAATTTATACTTCTAGTTACAGATTCATACATATTGATATAGTTACAGGTTTGTACATATTGGTAGGTATAAGTTCCTACATATTGATTGATACCTGTAGTTACAGATTCATACATATTAATTGATAGATCTAGTTACAGATTGATACATATTGGCACCTATAGTTACACATACATATTGATGGATACCTGCCATTAGGTTTATACATACTAATTGTTACAGTTACAGATTCATATATATTGATATCTATAGTTACACATGTATGCATGTTGATTGATACCTGTACTTGGGTTTATACAGACTAATTGATAGATATAGATTTATATATGTTGATATCTGTAGTTACAGATCCATATGTATTGGTTGATACCTGTAGTTAGGTTTATACATATTAACTGATATAGATTTATATATGTTGATGTGTATAGTTATACATTTATACATATTGATTTATATCATTACTGATCTATATGTATTGATACACATTTATACATACTGATTTATATTTATAGTTACAGATTCATATGCATTGATTGATACCTATAGGTACAGATTTGTACATATCGATTGATATAGTTCCAGATTGATACATGTTGATACCTATAGTTACAGATCTGTACATATTGATACCTGTAGTTCCAGATCCATACATATTGATTGATACCTATAGTTAGATTTATACATATTGATTAATAGATACAGTTACGGATTTATACATAACAATATTGATAGTTGCAGATTTATCCATATTGATTGATACAGTTATGGAGTTGTGCATATTGATACCTATAGTTACAGATTTATACATACTGATTAATATCTACAGTTACAGATTCAGTTGCATTGATACCTACAGTTCCAGATTCATACATATGGATTGATACCTATATAGTTACAGATTCAGATGCATTGATACCTACAGTTCCAGATTCATACCTATGGATTGACACCTGTAGTTACAGGTTTATTCACACTGTTTGACATCCCCAGTGCCAGTCATAGGAACTGATTCCTATGGTAGCCAGAATCATTGACCCCCAGGCTGCTCTGGCTGAGGCTCATCCACTGCCAGCCCCTCACCATGGGCAAGGCCACCATCCCCTAGAGCAGGGCTGGGGCAGCCCCAGCTCCTCCAGGCTCGAGGTCCATACCTGTGTTGGTTTCCCATAGCCAGGTGTGGGGTGGAAGGGCCCTTACAGATGCTCCAGTGTCTATGGTGCGGGCACTGGTTGTTCCATCCCACCCCATCCCGGTTGGCATCTCCCGGCCCCCATAGGGATCTCCCATTGCTCCTCACCCCTCTCCCCCTTGTCTGTTCCCCAGCCCCTGGAGCTGCTGTGTGAGAAGTCCATTGGCACAGCCAACAGGCCGATGGGAGCCGGCGAGGCCCTGCGGAGGGTTCTGGAATGCCTGGCCTCGGGAATCGTCATGCCAGGTTAGCTGCTTCCTGCATTCCCATCTCAATGCGGAGCCGGAGCCGATAGCGCTTGAGCCAATCCCTCCTCCTGCGGGCGGGCGGCTTAGGGGGGGGCTCACAGAGCCCTGCGGCCCTCACATCACATAGGGCCTGGAGCCGTCACTGGAACCCCCCCAGACCCCTCCCCATAGAGAGGTTCCAGCTGTGGTTGCTGCAGCAGCTCCATCGCACCCTGTGCGTGGTGCAGTAGCCCAGGGAGTGAGCACGGCTGGATGGTGTCGCTCCGTGTTGGAGTGTTGCTGGATGCCAAGGGAATACTTAGGTTAGTGTCTTTAGACAACACCAGGATAATTCTCTGCATATCTTCCTTGTTTCCTGCCTTCAGATGGTTCTGGTATTTATGATCCTTGTGAAAAAGAAGCCACTGATGCTATTGGGCATCTAGACAGACAACAAAGGGAAGATATCACACAGAGTGCTCAGGTATAGTTGTGACTCCAGATGTTACCCAAACTTAACTCAGTTCCACTGACCCCCCCGTTGGCTCTTAGCACCTGCTCACCTCCAGTGGAGTAAAGAGGCTGCTCAGGGGGGTCCCACGTCGCTGAGGTCTTGGTAGCTTTGGCCACCCAGAAGCAAAGCGCAGGTTCTATATAGTGGCTTGGACCAGGACCTGCCTTTGGGGTCCAGACCCCCCCCACATGCCAGAGGAGTCCAATGTATCGGCTGAGGATGTCGGTGTAGGTGGGGGGCAGGATGTGCTGTGCAGGGAACAGACACCAGCCCCACTGCCTGCACCCTGCCTCTGACTGCCCCTTCCCTTTACAGCACGCTCTGAGGCTTGCGGCCTTTGGCCAACTGCACAAGGTGCTGGGGATGGATCCTCTCCCTTCCAAAATGCCCAAGAAACCAAAGAACGAGAACCCCATTGACTACACTGGTAGGTACCCACCCCATAGAGCCCCTTTGCAAGGCACTGGGCCCGGGCTCTGCTTTGGGGTGCTGAAAGGGGGGGGTTTCCTCCCGTTGCCACAGTCCAGATCCCTCCCAGCACCACGTACGCTGTGACCCCCCTCAAGCGCCCCATGGAGGAGGATGGGGAGGAGAAATCACCCAGCAAAAAGAAGAAGAAGATCCAGAAAAAAGGTATTGAGCTAAGGAGAGGTAGGTGCTAGAGGGATGCTCATGGGGGGGGCAATGGGGGCAGGTTGGGAAGGATCCATCCAGCTGGAAACGGGAGCTCCGGGTGTGTGGATAAGGGAAGCGGAACCCGGATGGTGTCAGCTTCCAAGTGACGGATGGGAAGGGAATGGGATCCCTTGTGATGGGGGAAGGGAGGTGGCAAAGCAGCCCCCCCCCAACCTGCCCCCCTTTCCTCCCCCCTTGCTCAGAGGAGAAGCTGGAGCCCCCGCAGGCCATGAACGCGCTGATGAAGCTGAACCAGCTCAAGCCCGGCCTCCAGTACAAACTGGTGTCTCAAACTGGGCCCGTTCACGCCCCCATCTTCACCATGGCCGTGGAGATCGACGGCAGCACCTTCGAGGCCTCCGGGCCCTCCAAGAAGACAGCCAAGCTGCACGTGGCTGTGAAGGTGAGCGCCAGGCAGGGGATGGTGGAGCCTTCACCGCGCTCCTCACCGCAGCCCCCTCCTCACCATCATCCCCCATAGGTGCTGCAGGACATGGGGCTTCCCACCGGTGTGGAAGGGAAGGAGGTTGGGAAGGGGGAGGAATCAGCCGAGGAGGGTGACCAGAAGGTGGTGCTCACTCCTCCTCCTGTGCTGGAGACGGTGGCGACGCCGGCGGCTGCTTCACCTCCATCGGAGCAGAGCCCAGAGGTGAGTGTGGCCCCACTGTTCCCATCCCATGGGATGAGGCTCAGATCCCGGCTCTGTCGGAGGGCAGAGCCTCGGGACAGCTCATTGCCTTCCTTCGGGAGCACAGGGCTCGGTGGTGGGATGCTGGGATGGGATGTGACATCCCTGCCTATGGAAGCTCCAGCTCCTTTCCAACCCATCCTATGCTAGTTCCCGAGGTCTGGAATGAGCTTTGCCCTGTTGGGAAGACAACAGGCTCATCCCAGCTCCTCCCCTTGCAGAACGTGAAGCAGCAGGGACCAATCCTGACCAAGCACGGCAAGAACCCAGTGATGGAGCTCAATGAGAAGCGGCGCGGGCTCAAGTACGAGCTCATCTCAGAAACGGGGGGCAGCCACGACAAGCGCTTCGTCATGGAGGTGAGGACCCCCCCATGGGCCTGTCCCTTCCAGAGCAGCTGGAAACCACAGGGAATGGGTTGGGATGGGAGGGATCTCCCAGGGCTCAGGGCTGTGTCCACCCTTGAGGGTCCATAACCCATATTGAGGGTCCATAACCCACCCAGCAGCTCCTGCTCCTGCCCTCAATGCTCTCCTCCCTCTTCCCAAGGTGGAAGTGGATGGGCAGAAGTTCCAAGGAGCAGGTTCCAACAAGAAGGTGGCCAAAGCCTACGCGGCCCTGGCCGCCCTGGAGAAGCTGTTCCCTGATGCCCCCGTGGCCATTGAGCAGAACAAGAAGAAGAGAGCCCCTGTACCCACCAGGGGGGGGCCCAAGTTCGCCGTCAAGGTCAGTGCATCCATGGCTCCCAATGGGGGGGGGTTAATCCCACTCTGGAATGGGAATGAGTCAAGGAGCGGAGGGGAAATGGGATCTGGGAGGGCCCTTGATGCCCTCCCTGCGGCTGCCATCCCCATGGCTCAGTCCTGGAGCTCCCCCCATCCCATGGGAAGCTCTCTGATCCCATTGGAAGCTCTCTGATCCCATTGGAAGCTCCCCCCATCCCATGGGAAGCTCTCTGATCCCATTGGAAGCTCTCTGATCCCATGGGAAGCTCTCTGATCCCATGGGAAGCTCTCTGATCCCATGGGAAGCTCTCTGATCCCATTGGAAGCTCCCCCCATCCCGTTGGAAGCTCTCTGATCCCATTGGAAGCTCTCTGATCCCATTGGAAGCTCCCTGCTGACGGTGCCTGTGTCTGTTCCCTGCAGCAGCACAACCCCAGCTTCGGGATGGGAGGCCCCATGCACAACGAGGTCCCCCCCCCCCCCCAACATGCGGGGCCGGGGGCGAGGAGGCAGCATCCGAGGCCGAGGGAGAGGCCGGGGGGGCTTCGGTGGCAACCACGGGGGCTACATGAATGCAGGTGAGCCATTGGGGCCATTCCCAAGCCTTGGGATGGAGCCTCAGGCCTTGGGATTGCTCCATCCTAATTCCAGCTTCATTCCCTCACCTTTGCCAGTGACCCCAAAGCCTTTTCCCACTTCCTTCCTCTTTAATCCCTGTCTCCCCCATAGGAGGTGGCTACGGGAGCTATGGATATGGAGGAGGCAACTCGGCCACCGCTGGCTATAGTAAGTGCCTTGTGCTCTTCCACCCCCACTTCCCAGTTTCCAGTTCCCCCCCAGACTGGGACCAGTTTACATGTCTCTGCTTTGGAGCCCCAGGAAGCTCTCGGCCACGCTTTGGAATGGGGGTTGTTTTCCTCCCCCCTTTCCCAATGGGATCCAAGGGGATGGAGGGGTCATGGAGCAGAGGGCTCTTTGGGATGCTGGGATGGGGTGTTCCAAGCCGGCTCCGGCAGCCTGGCCCCAAGGCCCATCCTTGCTTCCTTATGGGAAGCATTCCATGGATCCTCCCATTTGTCTTCATTCCCAGTTGCTTCTGTCTCCGATTGGAGCCTTTCCCTCATTGCCAGCTGGGAGCATCCAGTGGGATTGTAACTGTGCTTCCATAAACATGGGGCATTAGGGACCGGCCTGAACCTGTCAGGCAAAGCAGCCCCAAGAGGAGAGTTTGGAGCCAAGCAAAGCACCGAATCCCAGGGAATTCGGCATTCCCGGGGTCAGGAATGGCAGGGAGAGAGCTCCCATCATTGGGATCAGGTGCCTTGGCTGCAGGAACACCTCGGAGCTCCATAGAGGAAGATCCAAGGTGTGGGTAGCAATGGCTCCTGCATGGGAGCGGATCCGATCCCAGTATCCCCAGTGATGAGGTGGATTCCCAGTGCTTCCTGCTTGGAATGCTTTAACCCCTGGAAGCAGCCCCACGAGGGTCAGGGATGGGATGTGTTATCCAGCACCGTGGGGCTCTTGGCAAGAGCCTCATCCCAGCCCCATGTGGAGGAGGGCAGAGCATCACTTGGGATGCAGCCAGGAAGGGATGGGATGATCCCAAAGGAAAAGCCATCCTGGTGCTCCCACATCCAGGTTTCCCTCTGGCAAACTCCCCTGCTCCTGGTGCCTTGTGCCCCTCGGAAGCCCCACGTTGGCTTCCCCCATGGACTCCGCTCATGGCTTTCCCAGTGCCATTCCCATTGGGATAACCCCAATGCTCCGTTAGGAACCTCACCCTGGTGCAGGACTGAGCGGTCCCACCCCGGGGGGGGGTGTGTTTAACCCTCCCCCCCCAATTCCACTCAATGGCACCACCCCCACGGCATTCCCAACCTCTGGAAGCCGTCGGTGCTGACCTTGTCCTCTCCCTTTAGGCCAGTTCTACAGCAACGGAGGCCACTCCAACGCCGGCTCCGGCTCCGGCTCCGGTTATGGCTCCTACTACCAAGGAGGAGACAACTACAGTTCAGCAGGGCCCAAGCACGGGGGCAAGAAGCAGCAGCATGGGGGGCAGCAGAAGGGCTCCTATGGCTCCGGGTACCAGTCCCACCAGGGCCAGCAGCAGCAGCCCTACAACCAGAACCAGTACAGCAGCTATGGGCCCCCCCAGGGCAAGCAGAAGGGCTACAACCATGGGCAAGGGAATTACTCCTCCTATTCCAACTCGTACAACTCGCCCGGAGGAGGAGGCTCCGACTACAGCTACGAGAGTAAATTCAGTGAGTAACTGATGCTCCATAGGGATAGGGAAGGGATCCAGGCACTAAGGTGATGGAGGAGCTGGGGCTGAGGGGGAGCGATGGTGGCAGGATGATGGAGAAGGGGTTTTCCAGGGATAGGCCAAGGGGCAATGGGTGCATAGGAGCATAGGAGGTTCCATTGGGAAGAGCTTTCCTGGGAGCCACAGAGCACAGGGGGGTTGTGGAGTGTCCCATGTTGGAGGTGCTCAAGGCCATGGGGTGGCTCAAGACCATGGGGTGGCTGCCCCATACCTGGGCTCTGGGTGACCCGTGTGGGGTGAAGATGCCCCCGAGCAGTTTCCCATCCCCTTTCCCCCCCCACATCCTCATTCCATGAGCTTGGATGCTCTTCCCCATTGGATGGAGCTGGAGGAGACCACCAGGTGCTGGGGGGGGGGGGGGGGGGGCTCTCAGCGTCCCCCCCATGGTGCTCACCCTGCTCCCCCCTCCCTCCCCACCAGGTTACGGCAGCAGCGGCCGGGGGGGCAACAACTACTCTGGTGCTTCCTACAACACGGGCGGCTATGGGGGGGGCTCGGGGGGAGGAGGCTCCTCCTACCAAGGTAAGCAAGGTCAGTACCACGGCATTCCCAGGATGGGATGATGGGAGCGGGTGATGGATGATGGGAGCAGGATGATGGGAGCGGGTGATGGGATGATGGGAGCAGGTGATGGGATGATGGGAGCGGGTGATGGGATGATGGGAGCAGGTGATGGGATGATGGGAGCGGGTGATGGATGATGGGAGCGGGTGATGGATGATGGGAGTGGGTGATGGATGATGGGAGCGGGTGATGGGATGATGGGAGCAGGTGATGGGATGATGGGAATGGGATGATGGGAGCGGGTGATGGGATGATGGGAGCAGGTGATGGGATGATGGGAGCAGGTGATGGGAGCAGGTGATGGGATGCAGGTGATGGGATGCAGGTGATGGGATGCAGGTGATGGGATGCAGGTGATGGGATGCAGGTGATGGGATGCAGGTGATGATGGGATGCAGGTGATGGGATGCAGGTGATGGGAGCGGGTGATGGGATGCAGGTGATGGGATGCAGGTGATGGGATGCAGGTGATGGGATGCAGGTGATGGGATGCAGGCCCCATCACTGACCACTGCATCCCTGTCATTCCAGGTGGATATTCCTCCCAATCCAACTACAACTCCCCCGGCTCCGGCCAGAACTACAGTGGCCCCCCCAGCTCCTACCAGGCCTCCCAAGGCGGCTATGGCAGAAACGACCACAGCATGAGCTACCAGTACAGATAGAGCCGTGTGTGGGGGGGCTCTGCTCTTCCTGCCCTCTCAACAGTCGTGTTCCCACTTCCTGGAACGAGGGGAACATCCCCCCCCCCTCCCCCCCCCCCTTTTATTTTGCCCCCCGTTTTCCATGTTGCAGTGCTCCCTTTGTGCTCCGAGGGTCAAGTGATTCCCATTCTTAGCTGTTCCTTGGGGCCTCCTTGTGTTCAATGGGGTGTTAGTTGCCATTTGTCACAATAGGGATGATGATTAATGAATTCATGATTAATTATTACCGTTATCGAGGGGGTGTTTTCATTGTTGTTGGGGTCCCTCCGAGCCCCCCCCCCCCGTTTAATCCCATTGGGAAAGGTGCCCCCCCCCCCCCCAGGCTCTAAGCACACGATGGAGGTGTCCCCATCACCCACCGGTGCTTCTGTGCACTGTGAGTCCCACAGCTTCTTGTATCCTAAGGCTTTAGTGATCCAGGTTTAGGGATGGGATGGGGGGGGATAAGGAATGGGGGGGATAAGGAATGGGGGGGGGATAAGGAATGGGGGGGGGGATAAGGAATGGGGGGGATAAGGAATGGGGGGGGATAAGGAATGGGGGGGGGGGTTAATCCACCCGCATCCCGCAGGAATCACACCTGGAGTAAGCTGAATGTAGATGAATAAACACCCCCAACCTGACCCCACTTCCTGCCCTTCCTCCCCCTCCTCTTCCTCCACTTGGGAATGGGCTTCATTGACTGACCCAACCCTTCAATCCACCCCCCCCACACCATCCACCCCCCCCACACCATCCACCCCCCCCCACACCATCCACCCCCCCCCACACCATCCACCCCCCCCCTTGGTTGTGCCATAAGGAACCGGATCCTCCAGCTGTGCCACTTCCTGGTGTGAGCTCCAACCGGTGCCACGGTCATGGCCCAACCCACGTCACCAGCACACGGGGGGGGGTCCCCTGGCCCCCCCAGCCCCATAGTGGGGACATCACCGAGCCCCATTCACCCCCTCACATTTGTCCTTCTCCTGCTGGAAGCTTGGCCAGAGCCTCAGCACCTCCTGGGGCTGGTAGCGGTGCACGGCCGCGGCGCGGGCGAAGCGGCACGGCTCATAGGGGATGCGCCCCATAGAGAACGCGCCCCACGGGCCGTCGGTGACGGTGATGCCCAGGGCATGGAGACACAGCCCCACGAAGGCGTCCTCCATGTTGATGAGGGGCAGGGTCTGCGCCACGGCGTGCACGCGGGAGGCCACGTCGGTGGACAGGACGTAAGCGGGACCGCCGCAGTACGGGGGGTAGGTGGTGTTGGGGTACAGCTCCCGCGGCACGTACCACTTGTAGGCCTTGCTCCGGATCGGGGCCGTGTTCCGGTACACGTAGCCGGTGACGAAGGAGGCCCTGGGAGGCAGCAACAGGCGGCGGGTCAGGTAGTGGAGGTTGAGGAAGACGTCGGTGTCGGCCTTCATCACGTAGGTGGCGTTGGGGCAGTAGCGGCTCACCCATTGCAGCCCCATCAGCGTCTTCAGGGTCAGGTTGTTGTAGGTGTCCATGAAGTCCTGTTGGATGAGGTCTCCGTATTCCCGGCTCTCCTCCCGCAGCACCGGCTCCAGCGCGTCGGCAAACACCGGATGGAGCCCCAGGAGGAACAGGCGCAGGATGGGGGTACCCGGCACCGCGCTCTCGTTGCCCCACGTCCGGCGGATGCAGTGCCGGGCGCCGGTGTCCTCCGGTGCCGTCGCCACCAGCAGCACCAGGAACGGAGCCTGGTCCCGGCACTTGTGGGGCTGGTTGAGGAGGAACCGGTAGGGATGGGGATACGGTGGCCGCAGCGGGTGCCGGGTGGGGAGGGTTGTGGTGTTAGCGGCCAGGCCGTGGAGCCATTGGAAGGCATGGGGGGGCAGGTCCGGGGCCTCGGTGATGGGCTCGTGGCTGTGCCATAGCCGGAGCCCTACCAAAGCCACCAGGGCTGCCAGCGCCGGCAGCACCAGCAGGCGAGGGCTCAGCTGCCACTTCATGCTCTGGCACTGCCTGTGGGGACAGCGGCAGCTCAGTACCCCCCTATAGCACTGGGGGGGGGGGGGGTCCGGTCCAGCCCCAACCAGTTACACCAGTAAAACCAGTTGGGTCCTACCACCCGGCACCAACCCCCATAGAGGCCGTGGGGCTGCCCCGGTCACCCCAGGCTGCAGCTCCCAACCTTATCCCAGGCACTCCCAGTTTCTCCACGTGTTATTCCAAGTGCTTCCCAGTTGCTCCAGGCTCCCCTGGGCGCTGCTCCCAGCCCTTCCCATTCAGTTCCAGTAACTCCAGGCGCTATTCCCGGTCACTCCCAATCGCTCCAGGCTCCTCCAGGTGCTATTCCCACCTCTTCCCATTCACTCCCAGTCACTCCAGGTGCTATTCCCACCTCTTCCTGGTCACTCCAGGCTCCTCCAGGTGCTATTCCCAATCATTCCCAGTTGCTCCAGGTTCCTCCAGGCGCTATTCCCACCTCTTCCCATTCCCAGCTGCTCCAGGTGCAGCTCCCAGCTCTTCCCAGTCCTTCCCAGTCCTTCCCAGTCCTTCCCAGTCCTTCCCAGTCCCACTCACCCAGAGCTGCTGCTTGCGGTGACGCGGCCGTGGTCACCCCACCCTGTCCTCAAACTTCCTCCTGCTCCCCACTTGACGTGTGGGGCCTGCCCCACCCCTCTATGGGGCAAAGGTGGGTTCATGCCCCCATTAACCCCTCTATGGGGCAGAGGTGGATCCATGCCCCCCCACCCCTCTATGGGGCAGAGGTGGGTTCATGCCCCCCCCACCCCTCTATGGGGCAGAGGTGGATCCATGCCCCCCCACTACGTGGCACATAGGGGTCTATGTCCTTATTTAACCCCCCCAGCCCCACAAGCTGCTGTTCCCACCAAGCACATTTATTGTGATGTTCCCCCCTTCAAAACCCATTAAAATAGTAAAAAACCCCTAAAACGCATAAAAAACACCTGGGGGGGGGGGGAGGTCCCCATCATTCCAAGGGGATCCCAGCAGCCTCCAGCGCCTCCCGGACCCACAGCGGGATCTGGGCCCCATAGCGGGAGCTCAGGAAGCTCCGCACGAACTGTGGGAAGCGCTGCTCCAGGATGCTCTGGCGGATGGAGGCCATCAGCTTCAGCTGGGGGGGGCATGGGGGGGTAAATAAGGGGGGACCCCCCCATAGACTCTACCATAGACCCCCTACATGGGCCCCACCCCATACACCCTGCCATGGGCCCTCCCATAGACCCCATCCATGGGCCCCCCCCCCATAGACCCTGCCACAGACCCTCCTATAGACCCCATCCATGGACTTCCCCCCCCATGGACTCCCCCATAGACCCTCCCATGGACTCCCTATGGATCCCCCCATAGACCCCCCAATGGACCCTCCTTTAGACTCCCCCCATAGACCCCCCCCATGGAACCTCCCCGTTGGCCCCGCCCACCCAACGAAGCCCCGCCCCCCTGGCCCCGCCCCCTGCACCTGATAGGCCAGGTTGTGCACGGTCAGGTGATGCAGCGCGGCCGGCTCCCTGCGGAGCAGGGCATGGAGATAGGCACGGCTGTAACTGGGGGGGCACAACCGGATCATGGGGGGGATGAGGGGGGGCAGAGACCCCCCCCACCTTTAGGTACCCCCATTTATGTCCCCCCCCACCTTTAGGTACCCCCATTTATGTCCCCCCCACCTTTAGGTACCCCCATTTATGTCCCCCCACCTTTAGGTACCCCCCCTTTTATGTACCCCCCCCACTTATTTCCCCCCCACCTTTATGTACCCCCCCTTTATCTCCCCCCTTTATGTGCCCCCCCATTTCCGTATCCCCCCCATTAGGTGCCCCCCCCTCACCGCTGGCACGTGGGGCACCCGCACCCCTCCTCTATGGGCCTGAAGTCCTTGGCATAGACCCTGTTCTTGAGCTGCAGTGACCCCTCCGCTACCAACGCGGAGCCGAAGCGCTATGGGGCAAACCAATGGCACTCAGAGGGGGGGAGGGGGGGGGTCCCCCCCGTTCTGTGCCCCCCAAAACCCCCCTTACCGCAGTGCGCGTGGGGAAGACGCAGTCGAACATGTCACAGCCCAAGGCCACGCACACCACCAGGTCCGTGGCATAGCTATGGGGACAATGGGGATCATATGGGGATCAATGGGGATCATATGGGGATCATATGGGGATCATATGGGGGACAATGGGGATCATATGGGGATCAATGGGGATCATATGGGGATCAATGGGGATCATATGGGGACAATGGGGATCATATGGGGATCAATGGGGATCATATGGGGATCATATGGGGATCATATGGGTGACAATGGGGATCATATGGGGATCAATGGGGATCACATGGGGGACAATGAGGATCAATGGGGATCAATGGGGATCACATGGGGATCAATGGGGATCAATGGGGACAATGGGGATCATATGGGGATCAATGGGGATCACATGGGGGACAATGGGGATCACATGGGGATCAATGGGGATCAATGGGGATCATATGAGGATCAATGGGGATCAATGGGGATCACATGGGGATCAATGGGGATCAATGGGGACAATGGGGATCAATGGGGATCATACAGGGGTGCACCCCATTACTGCCCCCCCCATTAGGACCTACCCGACGCCCATGAGGTAACGGGGCTTGTCCCGGGGCAGGCGCTCGGTGCTGAGCTTCACCATGCGCCAGAAGCTGCCCTTGTCCTCCCCCCCGCTCAGGCCCCCGATGGCAAATCCCGGCACGTCCCGGAGCGTCATGGCTGCGGGGGGGGGGGGTTAGTGCTGTACCCACCCCCCAGCACAGCCATGGGGATGGGGAGGGGGAGGCGGGACCAGGATGGGGATGAAGATGGGGATGAAGATGGGGATGAAGATGGGGATGAAGGATAAGGATGGTGATGGGGGGTCAGGATGAGAATGGGGATGAGGATGGGGGATGATGAGGATGAGGATGGGGATAGGAATGAAGGTAAGGAAGGGGACAGTGGGTGGAGATGGGGATGGGGATGAAGGGTAAGGACAAAGATGAGGATGGCGATGGGGGCTCACTATGAGGATGAGGATGAAGGATGAGGATGGGAATGAGGGATCAGGATGAGGATGGGAATGAAGGATGGGGATGGGCATGAGAATGGGGATGAAGGATAAGGATGAGGATGAGGATGGGGATGAAGGATGAGGATGGGGATGAAGGATGAGGATGAGGATGAGGATGGGGCTGAGGATGGGAATGAGGCATCAGGATGAGGATGGCGATGGGGGCTCAGGATGAGGATGAGGAGGCAGATGAAGGCCGCGCTCCCTGGTACCCTCCAGGCACTGCTCCCGCAGCTCCGGCTCCAGCCCCCCCTGGATGATGGCAAACAGGTTCTGGCGCTGGGGGCTGCGGTTGGCGGCGATGCAGCGGTCGAGCCAACGCACGGACCTGGGGGGGGGGGCACACAATGAACGGGGGGGGTGGATTGGTCCATCGGGATGGGTTATGGGGGGGGGGGTCCCCAACCTCTTCATGGCCTCCTCGACGCGTGGCCCCGTCGTGGTGCTGCTCACGACATCGTCCAATTGCATCACGATATCGGCGCCTGTGGATGGGGGGGGTTAAGTGGGACCCCTCATTATTGGGGTGTTTTGGGGGTGTTTTGGGGGTGTCCCCCCCTCCCCCCCCCCACAAGCACTCACCCAGAGCGTTCTGGATCTCAATGGACTTCTCCGGGGTGAGCAGGATCTGACCCCCCCCATAGGGGGATTGGAACAGGACCCCCTCTTCTGTCACCTCCGACAGCTCCGATAGGGAAACCATCTGGAAGCCTCCACTGTCCTGGATGGGGGGGGGGGGGTTGGGGGTTATGTAGGGGGGGGACACCCCAATATTGGGGCCCATAGGAGGGGTCCTCACCGTGAGGAGGTTGTGGGGCCAGTCCATGAAGCCATGGAGGCCTCCTGCTTGTTGCACCAGCTCCGGGCCCTGCGGGGGGGACACGTTACATGGGAACGGGAGGACGGGCAGTAGGACCCGGGGGAGACCCGAGGGGATGTGGGCGGGGCTACGGAGGGGGCGTGGTCACCGCGTGAGCGGGGCCTCTCCATGGGAGACCCTCTAGGGGGCGTGGCCACACCGGGGATGGAGGCGTGGTCTGGGGGGGGCGTGGCCACACCGGGGATGGAGGCGTGGTCTCGTGGGGAGGCGGGGCCACACCGGGGATGGAGGCGTGGTCTGGCAGGGGGCGGGGTCATTCAGGGTGGAGGCGTGGTCTCGTCGGGGAGGCGTGGCCACGGTGGGGATGGAGGCGTGGCCTCGTTAGGGGGCGTAGCCACGCCGGGGGTATAGGCGTGGCCTCTGCAGGGGGTGGGGCCGCGCCGGGGTGGAGGCGTGGCCTCGGCAGGGGGTAGGGGGCGTGGCCTCGGCGGGGGCGTGGCCGCGCCGGGGATGGAGGCGTGGCCTCGGCAGGGGGCGGGGCCTGGGTGCTCACCGGCCGGGTCCCCAGGTGGTAGGTGTTCCCGAGGCAGAGCCGGCAGCCGAGCGCCGCCAGCTGCTTGGCCGTGAGCCCCTTGGCTGTGCCCTGCGTGCCCACGGGCATGAACACCGGGCACGGAACGGGCCCGTGCGGCAGCAGCAGCTCCGCGGCCCTGGCCTGGCTCCGGCCGCACTCCGCCACCACCCGCAGCAGCGGAGCCGGCCTGGGCGCCGCCATCTTACCGTCAGCACACGTGGTCAGCGCTTCCGGCCTGGGGGGGGGGTAACCAGGGCAACGCGGCCGCCATGTTGAGGCTCGGCCGGGTCCACCAAGCTCATCCCGGGGTCTTTGGGGAAGGAGCAAAGCAGCCAATCAGCGCGCGAGGATTGATTGATTGACAGCCCGGTGGCCAATCAGAAAGGGCTTCGTCTCCGGCCCCTCCCCAGGCTCCGCCTGGGCGGGGCAAGCTGGTGCAATGGCCGGCGCGGTGACCAATGGGAGGAGGGTGGGTGAGCGCGTCGCTGTCTCTCGGCTCGTGATTCGTTCCCTTACAGCCGTCTCCACCAATGAAACGACAGGATCTATAGTGGGGCGGGCGGGAGTTACAGCAGCACCTCCTCAGCTGACTCCCCACCGCTGCCTCCCATTGGCTGTCCGTGACGACCGACGCGGCGGAGCACCAATAGAACAGCGGATAAGGCGTTGATAGACACCCGAACCCACCAATGAGCGCGCCGCGCTGAGGCGAGGGGGCGGGCCCGGCGCTGAGGGAGTCGCCAGTACCGGATGAGGAGCCTCGGAGGGGAAGTTTGGCCGCGGGGCCTGTGAGCACCGGGAGCGGCACCGGAGCCTCAGCACCGGGGCCATGGGGAACCGGGGCATGGAGGAGCTCATCCCGCTGGTCAACAAGCTGCAGGACGCGTTCAGCTCCATCGGCCAGAGCTGCCACCTGGACCTGCCGCAGATCGCCGTGGTGGGCGGGCAGAGCGCGGGCAAGAGCTCGGTGCTCGAGAACTTCGTGGGCCGGTGAGTACCGGGAGGAGCACCGGGAGGAGCACCGGGGACGGCTCCGGGGCCTCTACGCCGCTGGCGTAAAGCGCCGAGTTCGTGAATGCGGCCCAGCGCAGGGCGCGGCCTGAAGGGAGACTGTGCGCCGCCGCTACGCAAAGTGCGGGGCGACCCGACGGGGTTGTACGCACTTGGCGTAGCGAGCGGGCAGCGACGGCCCCTTACGCTAACGCCGTAGGTAGGGGTACGGTGCGGGTACCGGCCCCTTACGCTAACGCCGTAGGTAGGGGTACGGTGCGGGTACCGGCCCCTTACGCTAACGGCGTAGGCAGGGGCATGGTGCGGGTACCGGCCCCTTACGCTAACGGCGTAGGCAGGGGTACGTGCTGGGTACCGGGGGGGTCCGGGATGCTGGACCGGAGCATCCCGCACCATTCCCGGCTCCCCATCACCGCCGTTAACAGCCTGGAACCCGCTGATAGCGCCGGGCCGGGGGGGGCCCTGTGCCCCCGAGATAGGGGCCGAGCCGCAGGGTGACAGCAGCCTGGGCACCGATAACGGGGGGGTTCCGCCCCCCCCACACCCCGAGCTCAATGGGATCCATAGGGCAAGGAGCTGGATCCCAGCGGCTCCTCCGTCCCCATCCCGCTGTGCGGTTCCTATCCCGGATGCTGGAATGGGAACAATGGGAAACTTCCTGTGCTGTTATCCCAGCCTGGCTCGTCACCGGCCGGCAACACCTTCGCATCCCAAAGAAGCTATTCCAGGTGGGAATTCTATCCCATTCCAGGCTGTTTGTATCCACGTGCAGGCCATATTTACCCCCCCCCCCAACCCCACTTTGGGGGGGCTTCAGATATCCCAAGTTATTCCCCTTCCCTTTGGGAGTTTCTAATGATGGAGGAGCTGGAAAACCATCCCTGGGGATCCCGGCTTTGTTATGGAGCTTTAGGATCTCCATCCAAAGGCTTTGAAGGAGGGATCAGGAGCCCCTTTGAGCATGAGGGACACGGGAATCCCGACTCCCGGTATCCCGGTGGATGTGGACACAAGGGTTTTGCTCATTCCCCACCTGCTCTTGCATCCCTGCTGTGAGGAGCCGCAGGGAAGGCCGTGATTCCCACTTGGGATGGATCCCATTGGGATTGAGCTCCGGTGGCCTGAAGCTTCTGAGCCCCATCCAGGTTGGACCAAGGCAATTCCCGGAGCCAGGATAAGGCAAAAGGCCTGAGGAAGAGGCAGGATTGGGATGAGCTCCCTGGACACCCCCCCGGGTTAGGTCATGGAATCATGGAATGCTGCTCTGTCCTCGGAGCGGGATCAAGCCCGGCCATTGAGCCCTGACAATGGAGCCCTTGTGGTGGGGAGGCCCTTCCCCCCCCGGCCCCAACCTCAATGGGGCTTTATGAGCCCTTCCCGTGGCGTTCCCGGTGTTCCCAAGGGCCGGGAGTGTGGACAGAGCATGGAGATGGGAGAGGAAGCTCTTCCCTATGGATGTTCCCTGTGTTCTTCCTCCTCCTCCTCCTCTGGTGGTGACCTCTGAGCTCTCCAAGGAGCCGCCTCCTGGTGCCACCATTCCCAAGCTCCAGGGGGATCATGGAATGCTGGAGCAGCCCCCCAAGGAGATGCTTCCTGCATCCCACCTGTGTCCATAGGGATCGGAGGAAGCCATAGGAGCAAAGGGACCGGGTCCTGGCGTCCTTCCAGGGCCAACCACTTCCCTGCCTGTCCCATCCCGCAGGACCTGTCCTCCCGGTTGGGCAGGAAGCTTCCGTCCTGGCCATGGGCACCCAAAGCAATCCCGTGACGTTCCCACCTGGAATTCCCAACCGGATGGGAGAGGTCGGGATCCCTGTGCCCTGCATCCCTGCGCTGGATGCGCGCTCTCCTCAATGGAAGCATCCCCTAGGCCCCTTTGGAGCTCGGCATTCCCATTGCCTGGCAAACAGCATGGATTAAACCCACCTGGCCATCCCCTTCCCACTGCTCCCTGCTTGTTCTCTGTGCCATTCCAGCCCGGAATGCTTGGAGCAGCCCCATTTCCTTGGACCCCTGTGGGAAATGGGATGAAGCCATTGGGAATGGGGGCTTATCCCATCCGCTCCCTCCCAGCTGGGAATACTGGATCCAGGAGACGTGGAACTCTCCCAATGGAAGCTGCTTCCCGGATTCCTTAGGGAGAAATGGGGGAGGGAGCCTTGGGAGCAGGGATCCTCCCCCTTTCCCATCTCCGGCTGTTGGATCCTATGGATCTATGGAGCCAGAGGGGAGCTCGGAGCCTGTGCCTGATGGGGCTCCTTGAATCCCAGCACAACATTCCTGCTTTTCCATTCCTCCTAGGGATTTCCTGCCCCGTGGCTCTGGGATCGTCACCCGGAGACCCCTCATCCTGCAGCTCATCTTCTCCAAGACAGGTTTGTCCCACTGGGATGGGAGAGGTTGGGATGCTCCATCCCTGGCAGCCTTCAGGTGCCCCCTGCTCATTCCAGAGAGCTGGAATCTGATGCACCTTAAGGTCCTTTCCAATCCATTCCCAGATGCCAGGACTTTGGCTGTGTCCTCACGATCCCGTTTGTTTTGCCCCATCCCATTTCCCCCTCCCCCATTCCCAGAATATGCCGAATTCCTGCACTGCAAATCCAAGAAATTCACGGATTTCGACGAGGTCCGACAGGAAATCGAGGCCGAGACCGACCGGGTGACGGGGACCAACAAAGGCATCTCCCCCATCCCCATCAACCTCCGCGTGTACTCCCCCCACGGTGAGCCCCCCTCCTGGCTTCCCGGCGCCGGGAATGCCGCATTCCCACCGGCAGCACGGCCTCTTTCCCTCGCCAGTCTTGAACCTGACCCTCATCGACCTGCCGGGCATCACCAAGGTGCCGGTGGGGGACCAGCCCCAGGACATCGAGTACCAGATCCGGGACATGATCCTGCAGTTCATCAGCCGCGAGAGCAGCCTCATCCTTGCTGTCACCCCTGCCAACATGGATCTGGCCAACTCGGATGCGCTCAAGATGGCCAAGGAGGTGGATCCACAAGGTAAAGGGAAAGGGGGGGGTGGATGTGTCCTGGCTGCTCCAATGGGATGAGGGGGGGATGCTCATGGAGTCTCTGTTCGTGCCATGGGGCTGCCTCAGGCCTGAGGACCATCGGCGTCATCACCAAGCTGGATCTCATGGATGAAGGCACAGATGCCAGGGATGTGCTGGAGAACAAGCTGCTTCCTCTGCGGAGAGGTGGGATTGGGGATAGTTTGGATCCTCCCCCCCAGCCCCAATCATGGAATGGGTTGGGAAGGGTCAGTTCCAAGCTTCTGGAACACCAAAGGATGCTTCCGCTCGAGGGGGTTGAGCCAAGCGCTCGGACACTGCTGGGGATGGGGCATCCCAACCTCCTCCTTCCCAGTGCCCCAGATCCTTGTATCCAGCCTGCACTTCCCTGTTCCGGTCTGACCCCATCCCCCCCTGTCCTATCCCTGCTAAAGATCCCACATCCTCGGAGCCCCCTTTGGACCCTGAGGCCTCCCCGCAGCTCCTGAACACCCCCAACCATCTCCATCCTCTTCCTCCTTCCCATATCCTTCCCTTCCCCCCCCAGAACTGCTTCCCAAAGGGAAGCTCAGGAATGGGATCCCACATCCCCCCTTTTCCCAGGCTACATCGGTGTGGTCAACCGGAGCCAGAAGGACATCGATGGCAAGAAGGACATCAGGGCAGCGCTGGCTGCCGAGCGCAAGTTCTTCCTCTCCCATCCCGCTTACCGGCACATGGCCGACCGCATGGGCACCCCCCACCTGCAGAAGGTCCTCAACCAGGTGGGATGGGCTCCTCTGTGGGGCTGGGAATGGGGCCGGGAGCATCCCTGCCCATCCCAAGGAGCCGGCTTCAGGCTCCGGTAACGGTGGTTGTCATGCAGCAATTGACCAACCACATCCGGGAGACGCTGCCCTCCCTGCGGAGCAAGCTCCAGAGCCAGCTCCTATCCCTGGAAAAGGAGGTGGAGGAATACAAGAACTTCCGGCCGGATGATCCCACCCGGAAAACCAAAGCGCTGCTGCAGTGGGTTCCTTATGGGGCCGCATCCGGATGGGGCACGGGGGGGATGTTCCGAAGCTCTTCCAGTGTGGAGAGCATCCCATAACATCCCGGGATGGGTTGGGAAGGAGCTCATCCACTCCCATGGGTTGTGGGGCCCTTCTCCCAGCATCCTCCCACCGGATGCGCCTCTATCCCATAGGATGGTCCAGCAGTTCGGGGTGGACTTTGAGAAGCGGATCGAGGGCTCCGGGGACCAGGTGGACACACTGGAGCTGTCTGGTGGTGCCAGGATCAACCGCATCTTCCATGAGAGATTCCCTTTTGAGCTCGTGAAGGTGAATCCCGGCCGGAAGCGCCGGCAGGGGCTCGGGAATGGCTGGAGCTGGATCCCAACCTTCCCATGGGGCTTTTCCCCCTGCTGCAGATGGAGTTCGACGAGAAGGATTTGAGGCGAGAGATCAGCTATGCCATCAAGAACATCCATGGAGTGAGGCAAGTGCAGGAGCAGCCGTTCCAAAGGGATTCCGAGCCCTCCCCTCAAGCACATTCCCATTCCCGTGCGGCATTCCCACTTCCGGGCTCTCTCCCATAGGACGGGGCTCTTCACCCCCGACCTGGCCTTCGAGGCCATTGTGAAGAAGCAGGTGGTGAAGCTGAAGGAGCCGTGCCTCAAGTGCGTGGACCTCGTCATCCAGGAGCTCATCAACACGGTCCGGCAGTGCACCAGTAAGGTACTGAGCCCATCCCAGTCCCTTCCCGTGGCCGGGAATCGGGAATGATCCCATGCCTGTAACCGGCTGCATCACCCCCGGATGTGCCCCTGGCATCCCGCATCCCACCCTGCCCTTGCCTTCCTTAGCCAAGGAAGGACTCTGAGCCTCATCCCAGCAGCACCAAAGGATGCCGGAAACCGGGAATGGGGCGAGGAGGTGATGGGATCCAAGGGGTGTCTGGAGCCGGAGCGGTTCAGCTTGCTCCCCTGGCTCAGAACAGCGCTTCCCAATGGGATTCCCTCCATCTCCACTAGGGATGCTCCAGGGATGGGTTGGAAGCTGGTGTAGAGAGGAGCCCAGTTCACTTGGGGCTCATTCCCAGGGACACACATGGGATACACACACTGCATCCTCCCAGGAATGAGCATCCTTGGCCACAGCCTTTCCTTGGATCTTTCCCCTTCCAGCTTGGATCCTACCCCCGGTTGCGGGAGGAGACGGAGCGCATTGTGACCACACACATCCGGGAACGGGAGGGCAGGACCAAGGACCAGGTGAGCCCGGCACTGATCCCTGCTTCCCACCTTCATCCCTGCTTCCCACCTTCATCCTGCTTCCCACCTTCATCCCTGCTTCCCACCTTCATCCTGCTTCCCACCTTCATTCCTGCTTCCCACCTTCATCCTGCTTCCCACCTTCATCCTGCTTCCCACCTTCATTCCTGCTTCCCACCTTCATCCTGCTTCCCACCTTCATTCCTGCTTCCCACCTTCATCCTGCTTCCCACCTTCATCCCTGCTTCCCACCTTCATTCCCACTTTCTGGAAGCATTATCCCAACATGGACTGTGTCCTCCTGCCCAGATCCTGCTGCTGATCGACATCGAGCTCTCCTACATCAACACCAACCACGAGGACTTCATTGGCTTTGCCAAGTGAGTCCATTCCCGGCGGGATACATCCTGAGCTGCTTTAGAAGTGAGGTTCCTGGTGCTGCCCATGCCTTCCCCCCCCCATCCCCCTTCCAGGAATACCGCATCGATCCCACAGCAGCACCTGGTGTCCCTTTGGATGTGGGATACAGGAGCTCCCATCCCTGCTCAGCACCCCCCATACACACACACACACACTGGGAATGTGAGGGGAAGTGGAATAACTCCTCCTATCCCGATGGAGCACAAAGCATCTCCCAGGATCAGGAGCAGGAAAAGGGCTGGGAATGCTCCTCTCGGCCTGGCCTTGCTTTGGGCCATGGGCACAGCCCCAATCCATGCATCCGGAAGCAGCCGGAGCTCCAGCCCTGGTATCCCTGTATCCCTGCTGGAGCTGGTCCTTCCCCTTTCCCCCCTCTCAAGCTGGTTTCCTCTTGCTCTCTCTTTCTTCCCCCTTTTCCATTGTCTTTCCTCCATCATTCCCTCCTCTCCTCCTAATCTCTCCTGTTTTTCCTTTGAACCATCTCCCTCTTCCCTATGGATTCTTCCCACTCCCCAGCTGTTACACAGAGCAGCACGTCACGACCGGGTGGGTACCTGCTCCTGCAGCATGGCCCTGCTCGCTCCATGTGTGTGTCCCAACCCCCCCTCATCCCACAGGGATCTTTGGGAAGAGCCAGGGAGCTCCTCCTCCCAAATTCCCCTTTGGAATTGGGTTGGGCTGGGGAGTGGAGCTCATCCCATGGGGATGCTGCAGCGCAGGGATGCTGGCATCAAGCGCGCTGCGCATCCTCCCCCCAACCCCATAGCCCAAGGTTTGAGGGCCGGAATTCCCAGCCTTTGGAGGTGGGAAAGGGAGCCAGGAAAGGGGCCCCCTCGTTGTGCTTGTAACTGCTGCTCCGGGGGGAATCCCAGCCTTATCCTAACTGTTCTCCTGGATTTTGTTCCCGTTCCCGACTAATGGTTCCATCCCGCACCTCGCCCCCTTTGGTTGCTCAGGAGAGACAGGTAGCTTCCCCTCTGGTGCTCTTTTCCAACTGGGAAGGGAACTGGGAATTGCTGGAGAGGAGGAATCCTTACTGGTGCTGGGCCTTGCGCTGGAATATCCCTTGGGAATCAGCTGACAGTGGGGGCTCCTCTGGTTGGATTGCACGCATCGGGCTCCCCCTTCGGACTCTTCCTTACGGCATTCCGGGTGGGAAGCGCGGGCCTGGAGTTGGGATCGTGGCTCTGATCCCATCCCCATCCCTTCAAGCTCCGTTTCCTCCTGCCCACAGCGCCCAGCAGAGGAACACCCAAGCCAACAAGAAAAGAGCCATTCCCAACCAGGTATGGATCCGTCGGGAAGTGGGATCGGAGCTCATTCCTTAGGGAAGCGCTGGGATGGAGATGATGGAGGCGGGCGGGGGGATGTGGAACTGGGTGGGGGGGGGGAATCCAGTGGCTCCCAGCTCCGGGAATGCCGTTTGGCAGGAATGTGGTGGGACATTAACACTGCAATGATCATTAATGGCATGTCCCTGGTTTTCTTTTGCTGTTTTCCTGCTTTTTTTCCCATCGTTTTTGTGCTTTTCCCTCCATCCCTTTTTCCGTCACTTTTCCATCTCCTTTTCCCACTTTTTTCTTGCCTCCCCTCCCCCCCCCCCTTAATTTTGTGCCCTAAAGGGGGAGATCCTGGTAAGTACCCACATAGCAATGGTAGAGCCCCTGGTGACAGCGGTATTCCTGCCGGGAAAACCTCTTCCCAATCCCAAAGGACGCTCCCAGCTTCCCGGGATTGAGCACGCTGAGGGGGGGGGTGAGGATGGGATAATCCCAGGTGGGATAGAAAGGTGGGAATTCCCTCATGCCCACAAGCAGGGGGCTCAGGCCTGATCCTTGCTGGTGTTCCAGGCCTGGGAAGAGGCACAGGGATGCCGGGATCCATGGGAAGGCAGAAGCCAAAGGGGGGGGGGTTATCCATGAGCTTCCATAGGCAGCCATGGGAGAGGCTCTCCCGCAGCGTGCTCATCCCGGGATGCGGCGTCCCTTCCCTATGGAAAAGGGATTCCCTTGGAGCCAGCATCTGAGGAAATGGAAGCAGCCGAGGGGGAAATGATCCCGAAATCCACCCAGTTTGGGTGGAATCACTGGGGGGGGCTCAGGATGAATCCCTAGGGAAGGAAACTGGGAAAACCGGGATACAGCTTTGCCATTGGAGCCCATGGTGGCTGGGAGGGCTCCGGGCCCAATTCCCGGCTCTTCAGACACTTCCATTTCCTCCTGGCACCATCCCGATGTTCTTCCCAATCCAGAGGGTCCTCCGGGCCTGGCCCCAGCTCCAAGTGATGGGAAGGGGGAGATGGGACAATTGGGCATTCCAGGATTCCCATTGGAGCCGCTCCCGGGCACTTGGCCCGATCCCATTGGAGCAATCCCTGGTGCCAGTTGGTGTTAAAGGAATGTGCTGCTCCCTTCCCACATCCCAGCTCCCTTCCCACATCCCAGCTCCCTTCCCACATCCCTGCTCTGCTTCCCACATCCCAGCTCTGCTTCCCACATCCCAGCTCTGCTTCCCACATCCCAGCTCCCTTCCCACATCCCAGCTCCCTTCCCACATCCCTGCTCTGCTTCCCACATCCCAGCTCCCTTCCCACATCCCTGCTCCCTTCCCACATCCCAGCTCCATCCCATTCCTGCTTCCTTTAAAACCAGACTTGCTTCAGCACCAGGTGATCCCTTCGCTTGAAGGTGGAATTCCAGAGCTCCTCCTTCCCCTCTCCACAACATTCCCATTATCCCAGGCTCCATGCCTGGAGCAGTGGGGGGCTCAGATCCCCCCATCCCATTACTAACCCGTGTGTGGTACTAACCCAAGCTCAAGCATCCCATAACTTGGGACAGGGATTGGGAACATGGATCTGAACTGGGGGGGGGGGTCGGTGCCATTCCCGTTTTGGCTGGGATCTCCTGGAATTCCGGGATGCCGGCGGCTCTCCCATGGTGCAAAGGGGTGATGGTGAGAAGAGGGAGAGCCACGAGTCCCCTCCTTCCATCCCATGGCTCCCAAACCCATGGGATCCATGGAAAACTCCCGGCCTTGGGAATGCCGTTACCGGCACCAGGGGGTGGTGACTGCAGCTTCCTCACTGGGATAAGCCTGGAATGCTCCTCGTGCTTCCCATCGGAATTGCCATGGATGCAGGATAGCAGCTCCCTGGTGGGATGTGCTTTGGGAATGAAGGTTGGGGCTTTCCCTGCAGGATCCAGGCAGGCTTGGGAGCACTTTTCCATGCGGGAATACCGTGTGGGAGCCAGTAACCATTCCTGCCTTCCTCCCTTCCCCTTCCATCCCTTGCTCCCGTGCAGGTGATCCGGAGGGGCTGGCTCACCATCAACAACATCAGCATCATGAAGGGAGGATCCAAGGAATACTGGTTCGTGCTGACGGCAGAATCCTTATCCTGGTACAAGGATGAGGAGGTGCGTGCCGGGAAGCATGGGGGGGGGATGCTGTGTGTGAGGAGATCCCATGGGATCAGGGCTGGGCTCCCATCCACAGGGATCCAGGAGCCGGTTGGGATGGATCTAAGCTCTGCCCCCATGGGTGTGTTGTCTCCCTGCCATTCCCTGTGGGAATGCCGCAGTGGCCTGCGCCATCCATTGGGATTGAAATCCCTGCACCAGGAGCAACCCCCCCCACCCTTTTCCATGGCCACCCTATGAGGGCACAGGGAATGAGCCCCATTCCCTCCATCCCGGGGTTTTGGTGTGCCAGGAGCCCACTGCTCCATTGGGATCCCTTTATCCCATGGGATTTGCTGCCTCGGCCCTTGGTTTGGGTCCCACCACACCAGAGCCCAGCACATGGAGATGGGAAGAGCCTTTATTTCCCAGGAGCCAGAGCTGGATTTGAGCCTCTTTTCCCTTTATCCCCCCCTTATTCCCTATGGAAATCCGCTTCCTAAAGGAGAAGGGAACATGTTGAGGTGATGGAGCTGGTCCAAGCCCCCCCATTCCGGCTCCAATGAGGACCAGCCCTGGGATGCATGGGGCTCTGTGTGCCTCTGCCGACCCGGATCCCATCCAGCACCCGGCTTTGGATCCGGATCAGTGCAACAAGGAGGGGTCCTTGCTCCTCCTCCATCCCACATCATCCCAGCTCCATAAACAGGGCAAAATCCATTGGATTTGCCCCCGAAAAGGAGGGATTTGGGATGTGTCCCCCCCACTTCCATTGCTTACCTGGGTACCGGTGATGCCGCAAAGCCGGATCCGATCTAACCAATGTGCAGACTACTGTACAACCGGGAAGCATCCTGAACAGATAGTCTGAACACTGGGCAGGCCGGGCCGGAATTCCAACTGGGATTTGGGATCCGTTTGGCTTCATCCCGAGCCCTTTCCTTCCCCTTTCCCGGCAGCAGGCGCAGGGAATCCGCTTTGTCTCCCTTCTGACGTGGCACGATCCTTGTGCAGCCCAATCCAGGCTGGGAAAGGAGAATTCCAACCCCCTTCCCTGCCCTTCCCGTTGTGGATATGGGGCAGGAAATGGGGGGCGGTGCCGGGGGCCCCTCTGTGCCTCTGCTCCACATCTGGCGCCGGGGTCCTTCCTAACCCGTTCCAGATGTGCGGCATTCCCGGCTCCAGCCCCATCCCCAGCCCTTCCTCCAGCATCCTAGGGAAGGCAGGATCCGGAAGGGATTCGGGGCTGGAATCCGGCTCCATCCCAAGCATCCCGAAAGTGCCCGATCCCTATGGGAAATGAGGGAAGTGGCTGCTCCGGCAGTTGGGATTTCACCCCCCCCCCCTCCTATTCCCTTCTTTTGTCCAGGAGAAGGAGAAGAAATACATGTTGCCTCTGGATAACCTGAAAATCCGGGATGTGGAGAAGGGATTCATGTCCAACAAACACGTCTTTGCCATCTTCAACACGGAGCAGAGGTAGAGCCGCAGGCGGCCGGAATGGCGCCGGGAATGCCGGGATGATGCTCCCACTGCTCCTTCCTCCCTAGGAACGTGTACAAGGATCTCCGTCAGATCGAGCTGGCCTGTGATTCCCAGGAGGATGTGGATAGCTGGAAAGCCTCTTTCCTCCGCGCCGGAGTCTATCCGGAGAAAGACCAAGTAAATGCTGCTTCCGGGTGGGATGAGCAGCTCCGGGATCCAGAGCTCCGGGGTCAGATCCCGGTGTTCCATAGGCGAGGTTTGGATACCTCAGGATCAGCCAAGGGGCACTGTGGTAGCTGATGGAGCTGGCGCTTCCAGCGGGATAACGGCATCCGTGTGGGATTGGGAATGAGTGACAGGGGTTCCAGGGGCTGATCCGGTTTTCCCTGTGCAGACGGAGCCGGAGGACGGTGCTCAGGAGAACACGTTTTCCATGGATCCCCAGCTGGAGCGGCAGGTGGAGACCATCCGCAACCTGGTGGATTCCTACGTGGGAATCATCAACAAATCCATCCGGGATCTCATGCCAAAGACCATCATGCACCTCATGATCAACAACGTGAGGCTGGGAGCAGCTCTGGGATACGGGCATGGAATGTGGGAATGGGATTTGATGGGACGTGGGATGTGCCATCCCTCAAGGTGAACTTGGAGCATCCTCTAGGGATGCTATCACTACCCATAGCAATGGGCTTGGACCCCGCATCCCGATCCCTCTGCCCCCATTCCCTCTTTCCCTGCCTGTATCCCATCTCCAGACCTGGGAGCAACTCTGGGGTACAGGCATGGAATGTGGGAATGGGATTTGATGGGACATGGGATGTGCCATCCCTCAAGGTGAACTTGGAGCATCCTCCTCTAGGGATGCTATCACTACCCATAGCAACGGGTTTGGACCCTGCATCCCGATCCCACCACCCCCATTCCCTCTTTCCCTGTCTCCCATCTCCAGACCAAGGACTTCATCCACTCGGAGCTCCTGGCCTACCTGTACTCCTCGGCCGACCAGAGCAGCCTGATGGAGGAGTCTGCAGAGCAGGCTCAGCGCCGGGATGAGATGCTCCGGATGTACCACGCGCTCAAGGAGGCTCTGCTCATCATCGGGGACATCAGCACCAGCACCGTGTCCACCCCCGTGCCCCCCCCCGTGGATGACACCTGGCTGCAGACGGGCACCGCATCCCACAGGTGCGGCCCCATTCCCATGCCCTTCCCGATGGGAATCGTGGGCTCCATCACTGATCCTCTCTCTGTGCTCTCTCCGCAGCCCCCCCCCCCAGCGCCGCCCCTCCAGCATCCTGCCCCCCGGCCGCCCCCCGGCCGTGCGGGGTCCCACACCAGGGCCTCCGCTCATCCCCATCCCTGTGGGAGCCCTTTCCTCCTCTTCCTCCTCTTCCTCCTCCTCCTCGGCCGCCCCCCCCATCCCATCCCGTCCCGGACCCCAGCTCCTATTCCCTGCCAACAACGACCCCTTCTCGGCGCCGCCGCAGATCCCGCTGCGTCCTGCCCGCATCCCACCGGGAATCCCGCCCGGAGTGCCCAGGTAAGGGACCGGATCCTTGGATCCCCCCCCCCCCACATCCCTATCCATGCTCATCCCATTCCCATCTCTCTGCAGCAGGAGGCCCCCGGCCGCTCCCAACAGACCCACCATCATCCGCTCGGCTGAGCCCTCCCTCCTCAATTAGGGCTTGGGAATGGGGCTATGGAAGTGGAGGGGGGGGGACACAGGGAACCCCCCCCCCCCAGAGCCCTATGTCTAACCCCTGGTTGTGCCCCCCCCCCCCCCATAACCCACTATGGATTAGAGATGATTTGGGGGGGGGTCACCATTGCACTTTGTCCCCAGCTCCGGCGCTGTGGGGCTGATCCCAGCCCTGCTCCTTTGCTTCCTTCCTCCTTCCCTTCCTCTTCCTCCTTCCCACATCCCCCCCCCCCAAATTTTGTATTAATATATTCTCTATAAAATCAATGATTTTGGGGCTTTCTCCCCCTTATCCCGAGCTGGGATCCCCCTTTTTTTATAGCTCATCCCGGCTCCATCCCACCGCATTCCCACATGGACCCTCGGGGGGTGAGAGTGGAGCAGCATAGAGGGAGGGAGGTGTTGGGGGGGGGGGTGATGCTGGAGGCTCCTGGGTTGGTGGCACCGGGAGCCTGTTGCAGCCCATGGGATTGGGATTGGGATCGGGATCGGGATTGGGATTGGGATCGGGATCGGGATCGGGATTGGGATTGGGATCAGGAGGAAGGAGCCGGGGGCAGGAGGTTGTAAATATTTTTACAGACTTTTATTAATTGTATAAAACCAGGAAAAGGAACAAAAACCCCAACCCCCCCTCCCCCATAACCCCCCCTCCCCCATCCATCCTCCCCCACCCCTCCAGTGCCATGGCTGGGGGTACCCCCCCCCCCCCCTAGTCCTACCCCTCCCACCTCTGCTGCCGCCTGTAAGTGCCTCCGGTTGTAGCCGATGAATTCCTGACCTAAAGCAAAGAATGAAGAGAATCAGTAAAAATAAAGGGTAAAAACCTGGATTTGAGTATTCGGGGGGGGGGGTTGGAAGGGATGGAGTCAATGGGGGGGGTTGGAAGGGATGGAGTCAATGGGGGTTGGAAGGGATGGAGTCAATGGGGGTAGGGAAGGGATGGAGTCAATGGGGGGGTTGGAAGGGATGGAGTCAATGGGGGTAGGGAAGGGATGGAGTCAATGGGGGGGTGGGGAAGTGATGGAGTCAAGGGGGGTGTGGAAGGGATGGAGTCAATGGGGGTGTGGAAGGGATGGAGTCAATGGGGGTAGGGAAGGGATGGAGTCAATGGGGGTAGGGAAGGGATGGAGTCAATGGGGGTGTGGAAGGGATGGAGTCAATGGGGGTAGGGAAGTGATGGAGTCAATAGGGGTGTGGAAGGGATGGAGTCAATGGGGGTAGGGAAGTGATGGAGTCAATGGGGGTGTGGAAGGGATGGAGTCAATGGGGGTAGGGAAGGGATGGAGTCAATGGGGGTGTGGAAGGGATGGAGTCAATGGGGGTGTGGAAGGGATGGAGTCAATGGGGGTGTGGAAGGGATGGATTCAGGGGGGTTTGGGGGGGCTCAGTAGAGGCCGCAGGGTCTTGGCTATCTCATCCCCAGCCAAGCCTCTGTGGAGCCAGGTGGGATTCCCAAGTCTGGGAATTGTCTGGGTTCTGAAACCCGCAGGGTTTCCCCGTGTTAAAGCACAAGGTTCTGGATCCAGCTGTGGACGCCCCCATTAGATCCAGATGTGGATCCCTCCCATTGGATCCAGCTGTGGACGCCCCCATTAGATCCAGCTGTGGATCCCTCCCATTGGATCCAGCTGTGGATCCCTCCCATTGGATCCAGCTGTGGATCCCTCCCATTGGATCCAGCTGTGGATCCCTCCCATTGGATCCAGCTGTGGATCCCCCCTCCCATTGGATCCAGCTGTGGACGCCCCCATTAGATCCAGCTGTGGATCCCCCCCCCATTGGATCCAGATGTGGATCCCCCCCCATTGGATCCAGATGTGGATCCCCCCCCATTGGATCCAGCTGTGGATCCCCCCTCCCATTGGATCCAGCTGTGGATCCCTCCCATTGGATCCAGATGTGGATCCCCTCCCATTGGATCCAGCTGTGGATCCCCTCCCATTGGATCCAGTTAGGACCGGGCACTAGGACCCAGCGTCGCCCCTGGCACCACTCAGGCCTCCGACTCAGCAGCCAATCACCGCCGGCCCCTCGGTGGGGAGGGGGCGGAGCCTCTCTCTGTGCCACGCTCATAGGAGGAGCCCGTGTGGGCGTGGCGACGCTGGGCCAATGGCAGCGCGCGTCTCTCGGGCCCAATAGGAAGCGGCCGCTCTGCGGGGTGGAGCGGGCCGGAGCAGAGCGGGGCCTGGTACTTGTGGGGCGGATATCGCGATATGGGGGGGGGGGGGGCCGCGATGGGGGGTCCCATATGGGGCTATGGAGGGTCCCATATGGGGCTATGGAGGGGTCATATGGGGCTGTGGAGGGGTCATATGGGGCTATGGAGGGGTCATATGGGGCTATGGAGGGGTCATATGGGGCTGTGGAGGGGTCATATGGGGCTATGGAGGGGTCATATGGGGCTATGGAGGGGTCATATGGGGCTGTGGAGGGGTCATATGGGGCTATGGAGGGGTCATATGGGGCTATCCGCTGGGATCCGGGCACCGAGGGATGCTCCGGCCCCATTGAGGGTCAGGTTCCCAGCCAGGATCGAGGGATTCCCTATGGAATTCTATGGAATTCCCACCGGGATCAGCAGGAGCAGGACAGGGGTTGCCCCCCCCCCCCCCTCGGGCACCGGGAGCTGTGTCCCTGTATGGGATGGAGCCAGGAGGGAGCTGGTGTCTGATGCCAAGGGGTGGGATAACGGGATAATAATGGGATAACAAAGGGATAACAATGGGATAACAACGGGATAATAATGGGATAACAATGGGATAACAAGGGGATAACAATGAGATAACAAGGGGATAACAATGGGATAATAACGGGATAACAATGGGATAATAACGGGATAATAACGGGATAACAATGGGATAATGGGCGCGAGCTCTTCCAGGGAAGGTTCAGACGGAGCTCGGGATGAGGGGTTGGCATTGGAAGCAGGGCAGTGCTGGGATCACTGGGAGCATTCCCAAGCCCTGGAAGCACTGGGAATGCTGGGATGGGACAGACCCTGCTGCCTTCCCCTCTGCAGCCATGTCTCTGTGCCAATGCTCAGTGGAGCCCAGCGCCTCGGATCCCTGCTGCTTCCCAAGCGGATCCGGCCTCAAGGTTTTCCTGCACTGGAGCGGGCAGGAGGACCGGGAATGCTGCCGGACATACAGCCATGGCACGCTCAGCGCCGAGGACATCTGCATGGACCTGGCGCGCCGCATCGGTGTGTCCGCGCCATTCCCAGCCTCTGGAATCCTCTGTTGGGAATGGGGGTGGCATTCCCGGGAATGCCGCATGAAGCCCCATTCCCGTTGCAGGGATCACGCCGCTCTGCTACAGCCTCTTTGCCCTCTACGAGCCCCAGAGCCGCCTGTGGCTGCCCCCCAACCACCTCTTCCACATTGGCAAAGGCACCAACCTCAACCTCCTCTTCCGCATGCGGTGAGGCCCATTCCCGGATTCCTGCTGTTCCCAATGGAGCGGCTCCCCCCCCCACCCCCATCCCATTCCTTTCCTGTCTTTCCAGGTATTACTTCCGGAATTGGCATGGGATGAATGAGAAGGAGCCGGCCGTCTATCGGAACGCCCCCAGCCAGCATCCCAAGGAGAGGATGCAGGGATCAGCCCTGCTCGACAGAGCATCCTTCGAGTACCTCTTTGAGCAGGTACCACCCCCCCAGTATCCATGAATCCATCCATAGGGATTAACGGACCGAGCAGCATCACTCCTTATTGGGGTGGGGGGGGTTATTCCCTGGTATTCCCGCTTGGAATAGGGGAAGTTCGAGTTCATCCACGACGTGGCCTCGTGGAAGGAGCTGCCGAGCGAGCAGGAGGTGCAGAGGTTCAAGAACGAGAGCCTGGGCATGGCCGTGCTCCATCTCTCCCACATTGCCCTCAGGAAGGGCATTTCCCTGCAGGAAGTAGCCCGGAAATACAGGTGATTCCCGACGTTCCCGACCGTTGTCCCTTCCCAGCCTGGCTTGGGTTGGAATTGCTCCTCCCACTTCCATGCATGAGATCCATTGACTTCCCATCGCTTGCTCCGTGCCCTGTCTCAACCTGGCTGCATCCAAACCTTCGCCCTTCATCCCATCCCAGTATCCCAGCGGGAAGAGCTTCCCCCTCGGAGCATCCCCATGGGCACCAAGAGCTCCTCCCGGAGCAGAGGAGAATCCCATTGTCCCCTTTATCCTCCTGGAATGCTGCTGTACTGAAGCCTTTCCCCTTTGCCAGCTTCAAGGAGTGCATCCCACGTTCCTTCCGCCGCCAGATCCAACAGAGCAACTTCCTGACCAGATTCCGGCTCCGGAATGTCTTCCGGAGGTTCCTGCAGCGCTTCCAGAGGCACACGGTGGGCACTGGGAAGCTGACGCCTCAGGATATCATGTACAAGTACTTGGCCACCCTGGAGCTCCTCGCTCCGGCCTTCGGGAGCGAGCGCTTCCCGGTGTTATCCTTGGAGACTGCTTCCGAAGGGGACAAGGGGCAGCTCAATGGGATCCATCCGGAGCATCCCTTGCTCCCTAAGGAGAGGGCTGTCACCCATGAGGTCCTCATCACCGGCACCAGTGGGATCCAGTGGCGGGCAGTGCCCATTGAGGTGGGTGCTTCCCGATCCCATCCCGCTCCTCCTTCCCCAGTGATCCCAGTTTGCCCTTATTCCCAGCGGCAGGAATTGAGCCCTCTCCCATCTGTCCCCTTGCAGAGCACGGAGACCTCTTCCCATCGGGGCTACTTCGGCAGGAAGAACCGGAGCAAGGAGCCGGAGGCCAAGGGATGGGCTCCGGAGCGGGATGATCCCAAATGGTCCCATTTCTGTGACTTCCAGGAGGTCACCCACATCGTGCTCCAGGATTGCCGGGTCAGCATCCATCGGCAGGACAACAAGTGCCTGGTGAGCGGCGCTGATCCCAGTGGGAATCCCTCAGAAAGCCATGGAATGCGTTGGGATGGAGCGGAGGAGCATCCGATCCCATCCCTCTGCTCCAAGAGCAGGGACAAGCTCCCATTGGACCATGGCACTCATTGCTGGGGATGGAGCATCCAAACCGTCTCCATTCAACCCATCCCAGTGTCCCAGCACCCTCATGGGGAAGAGCTTCCTTGTATCCCAGCTGAATTCCCATTCCAGGTTGAGCCTGGAGCTCCCTCTCCCGCATCATCCTGCATCATCCCACATCATCCCACATCATCCCACATCATCCCACATTCCTCATTGGAACCTGCTCTTCGGGTTCCTCTTTGAGGCTGCTGCTCTTTAATGATGGCCCTTGGGTGCTGCTGAGCCTCTTCCCTCCCTCTTCCCAGGATGTGGTGCTTCCATGCGCCGGGAATGCTCTCTCCTTGGTCTCCTTGGTGGACGGCTACTTCCGCCTCACCGCCGACTCCAGCCATTACCTGTGCCATCAAGTGGCCCCCCCTCGGCTCCTCGTGAGCATCCGGGATGGCATCCATGGCCCCATGCAGTGAGTGGCTGCTTCCTGACATTGGGAATGGTTCCGGGATGGGGGGGGGGGTTTATCCTGCACCATTCCCGTTTTCCAGGGAGGAATTTGTCTTTGCCAAGCTGCGCCGGGAGGAGGAGGAAGGGATTTACATCCTGCGCTGGAGCGTCCTGGACTTCAATAGGATGATCCTGTCAGTGGTGAAACGGAGCCCGGAGGAGGTGGGAGCAGCATTCCCAGGAATGTGGGATGCTCCGTTCGGGAAGAGCCTCTTGGCTGCAGCTTCCTGTCCTCGCCAGGCTCCTGGAGGCCAAGGAAGCCTCAAGTACCGACAGTTCCGGATCCAGCAGAAGAGCGATTCCTTTGTGCTGGAAGGCTGGGATCGGGAATTCCCCACTCTGCGGGAGCTCCTGGATGTGCTCAAGGGCTGCACGCTCAAGTCTGGCAATGAGAGCTTCACTGCAAGGCGATGCTGCCCCCCCAAAGCAGGAGGTAAAGGAGCTGCTTCCCACCGGGATGGGAGTGATCCCGGCATTCCCAGAGCATCCACATCTGCCTCTTCCCTCCTTCCGGCAGAGATCTCGGACCTGCTCATCGCCCGGAAGGCCAAGGCCAGCACCAAGCAGCTCCTCAACCTCTCCCAGCTCAGCTTCCATCAGATCCGCAAGACCGAGATCACCCAGGTCCTGCCTGTGCCGGAGCATCCCGAGCCTGTATCCCATGGGATGCAGCCGGGCCCTCGGTGCATTGAGAGCTGTGGAGCCTTGCGCTCAGTGCAAGGGAAAGGGGAAGCCAGGAGGATGAAAGCCAGGAAGGGGAACGGAGCTGGAATGGGACAATGGGAATGGGCTTGGAATGAGGCCGGGAATGGGCTTGGAATGAGGCTGGGAATGGGCTTGGAATGAAGCCGGGAATGGGCTTGGAATGACGCCGGCTCCATTGTGTGTCCATTGCAGAGAGCCCATCTGGGCCAAGGCACCCGCACCAACATCTACGATGGGGTCCTGAGCATCCATGGGAGCAGTGAGGATGAGGCCGAATACTTCTCCACGGAGCAGAACAACAACAGCCGGGAGATGCACGTGGTGCTGAAGGTGCTGGACCCCAGCCATAGGGATATATCCCTGGTGAGCGCATCCCGGCCTCGGGAATGGCACTGGGGGGGACAGGGGTGGGAATGACGTTCCCTCTTGGGATGAAGCGCTTGGAAAGGATGCTCGAGCGAAGGTACCCACGATGCTGGGGATGGGAGGAGCTTCCCGGTCTGTTTCCAGCTTGGGAATGGCTTTTCCATGGATGCTCCCTATCCCTGCAGGCCTTCTTCGAGACCGCCAGCCTCATGAGCCAGGTGGCCCACGTCCACTTGGCCTTCGTGCACGGTGTCTGTGTGCGGGGCTCCGAGAGTAAGGCAATTCCCAACCTTTTCCCAGCCTTTTCCCAGTCTTTTCCCAACCTTTTCCCAGCCTTTTCCCAGCCTTTTCCCAACCTTTTCCCAACCTTTTCCCAGCCTTTTCCCAACCTTTTCCCAACCTTTTCCCAGCCTTTTCCCAGCCTTTTCCCAACCTTTTCCCAGTCTTTTCCCAACCTTTTCCCAACCTTTTCCCAGCCTTTTCCCAGTTTTTTCCCAACCTTTTCCCAGTCTTTTCCCAACCTTTTCCCAACCTTTTCCCAACCTTTTCCCAGTCTTTTCCCAACCTTTTCCCAACCTTTTCCCAACCTTTTCCCAGCCTTTTCCCAACCTTTTCCCAGTCTTTTCCCAGCCTTTTCCCAGCCTTTTCCCAGCCTTTTCCCAACCTTTTCCCAACCTTTTCCCAGCGGGATAACACCTCCTGCTCTTCCCAGATATTATGGTGGAGGAGTTTGTGGAGCACGGCCCCTTGGATGTGCTGCTGAGGAAGGAAAAGGGCAGGATCAGTGTGGCTTGGAAGATCACCGTGGCCAAGCAGTTGGCCAGTGCCTTGAGCTACCTGGTAACACAGCTTGGATGGGATGCTTCCAGCTGGGAATGGGGCTGGAATGGCCTCCGAGCACTTGGTTGTGCCTTTGGGATCTGGGAATGAGCTGCCCTGTGCTTCCTGGCTGGGGGAAGCTTCCCCTTCTGTTCATTCCCTGCATCCCTGGGGATGGACAGGGACAAGGAGCAGGGAATGGGAACCTGGAGCTTTTCCTTTGGGAATCTCTCCTTGTTCCCAATGGAAGCTCCATGAGCTCCTGCCCTTAGGGCAGTGCCAACCTGAGCATCATGCTCTGGAGCAGGACTATCCTTACCCCATGGCTTGGAATGGGAGGAGCATTAAGGTCCTTCCCAAACCATTCCAGCATTCCCGGATTTCTCCCGACAGGAAGACAAGAACCTGGTTCATGGCAACGTGTGTGCCAAGAACATCCTGCTGGCCAGGAAAGGGCTGGAAGAGGGAGCTGTGCCCTTCGTGAAGCTCAGTGATCCCGGCCTCAGCTTCACTGTGCTCTCCCGGGAAGGTATTGGCTTGTTCCATGCTCCGAGCTGGAATTCCAGGTGGATTCCCCCTTTTCCCACTCATTGGGATCCGGAAGTGATCCCCCTGTGGGAAGCTTCTCCCTCTGTCCGTGTGCGGATCCTGAGCATCCTTTGCACAGAGCGCGTGGAGCGGATCCCATGGATCGCTCCGGAATGCGTTTGGGATGTGGGAAACCTCAGCCCGGCCGCGGATAAATGGAGCTTTGGGACCACCCTGCTGGAGATCTGCTTCGATGCTGACGTCCCATTGAAGGAACGAGCCCCTTCCGAGGTGCTGAGCCCGCTCCCATCCCCGATCCCAGGTTCTTCCGGGTGGGAATGGCACCGGATCCCTATGGAAGTGCTGCTTTTCCTGCTGTTTCTCCCCTAGAAAGAGCGGTTCTATGAGAAGCGGCATCGTCTTCCCGAGCCTTCCTGTCGGGAATTGGCCTCTCTCATCTGTCAGTGCCTCAACTACAGCCCTGGGGAGCGGCCTTCCTTCCGGACCATCCTGCGGGATCTGACCCAGCTGCAGCCGCACGGTGAGGGGAGAGGGATGGGAACGGGATGGGAATGGGATGGGAACGGGATGGGAATGGGATGGGAATGGGATGGGAATGGGATGGGAATGGGATGGGAACGGGATGGGGATGGGATGGGAACGGGATGGGGATGGGATGGGAACAGGATGGGAATGGGATGGGAAAGGGATGGGAATGGGATGGGAATGGGATGGGAAAGGGATGGGAATGGGATAGGAACGGGATGGGAACGGGATGGGAATGGGATGGGAATGGGATGGGAATGGGAACAATGGGAAAAGGAAAGGAAGAGTCTGGGAAAAGGGGAAAAGGGAGGGGAAGAGATGGGAAAAAATGGGAAAAGGGGAAAATGGGAAAAGAGAAATCTGGGAAAAGGGGAGGGAAAGGGAAGAAAAGGGAAGGAATGTGATGGAAAAGGAAGAAAAGTGGGAAAAGAAAAGGAAAAATCTGGGAAAAGTGAGGGAATAAGGGAGAAAAGGGTAAAATCCTCCTCCTCTTCCCTCATTCCCAGCCCTTGTGGATGTCACCGCGGTGAATCCCGACTTCCCAGTCTCGGATCCCACGGTTTTCCAGAAGCGTTACCTGAAGAAGATCCGGGATCTGGGGGAGGTACGTGTGCCCCTCCCCCCTGCCATTCCAGAAACATGGATTTGGACTGGGGGGTGGAGGGAATGCTCTTTGAATTCAAGCTTCCCAAAGGAAATGATGGGATACATCCCTCAGGGATCAACCCCCCTTCGGGTGGGCCCAGGGGCTGTAGGTTATCCAGGTTCATTCCAGCCTCTTCCCAACCTGATTCCCAATGAATCCACATTGAATGCATCCATCCTTTTCCCAACCTGATTCCCAATGAATCCACACTGAATGCATCCATCCTCTTCCCAATGAATCCACATTGAATGCATCCATCCTCTTCCCAACACCCCCCATTGCCTAAACCCCCCAGCCCCATCATCACCCCCCCAATAGCCTCTTTCCCATCCCATTGCTCCATCCCAGCCTGGGGAACGCTGGGAATTCCCATTGGGATCATTGCTGCCATAGGGACACTTCGGGAAGGTTGGACTCTACTGCTATGACCCCACCAACGACGGCACCGGGGAGATGGTGGCCGTGAAATCCCTCAAAGCCGGATGCAGCCGAGAGCTCCTTTCCAGCTGGAAAAGGGAGATCCAGATCCTAAAGACCCTTTACCATGAGAACATCGTCAAGTACAAGGGGTGCTGCAGCGAGCAGGGTGGGCACCCATGGGTGCAGGGGGCACCCATAGCGAGCACCCGGGGGGGGGGTAGGACCAAAGGAGGAGCTATGGGGACAGCTCCGGAGATGAAGGATGCGGGAAGGGATAAAGGGGATGGGGGGGGGGCACAAGGAAGCTGTTCCCAGGAAGGGGGTGTTGGGATACTGGGAGGGGGGTGGGATGGGTTTAATGGAGAAGGTTGGGATGGGGATGGGACACTGGGATGGGTTCAATGGGAACACTGGGATGGGTTCAATGGGGACACTGGGATGGGTTCAATGGGAACACTGGGATGGGGCTGGGACACTGGGATGGGTTCAGTGGGAAAACTGGGAGGGTGCTGGAATGGGTTCAATGGGAATAGTGGGATTGGGCTGGGACACTGGGATGGGTTCAATGGAGGGTTGGATGCCCCATCCCTTGGAGCATCCTGCTTTAGTGCAAAGCATCGGGATGAGCTTCCGGTCCCTTCCAACCCAGCCCATTCCATGCTGCTCCGGCCCCCAATCCCTCCCTGGTTCCGGTGGGGGGGAGCAGTGATTCCCAGAGGGAATCTGATGGATCCCATCCCGCAGGTGAGAAGCTGGTGCAGCTCATCATGGAATACGTGCCCTTGGGAAGCCTCCGGGATTACCTCCCCAAGCACCACCTCAGCCTGGGCCACATCCTGCTCTTCGCCCAGCAGATCTGTGAGGTGAAGCCTCCTCCATTCCCAACCCCCCCCCCCCCTTTTCCCAGCGCTCCACCTGTCCCTGTATCCCCATCCCTAGGGAATGGCCTATCTGCACTCCCTGCACTACATCCATCGGGATCTGGCCGCCCGGAATGTGCTGCTGGAGAACGAGCACATGGTGAAGATCGGAGACTTCGGCTTGGCCAAAGCCATCCCCGAGGGCCGGGACTATTACCGGGTGCGGGAGGATGGCGACAGTCCTGTCTTCTGGTGGGTAGCACTGGGGGCACAGAGGGACCCCCCATGCACACCCTGAGGGGGATGCTGGGTACCCGTGGGTGCCCATGGGTGCTGCTGGGTGCTGCTGGGTGCCCATGGGTGTTGATGGGTGCTGCTGGGTGCCCATGGGTGCTGCTGGGTGCCCATGGGTGTTGATGGGTGCTGCTGGGTGCCCATGGGTGCTGCTGGGTGCCCATGGGTGTTGATGGGTACCCATGGGTGTTGATGGGTGCTGCTGGGTACCCATGGGTGCTGCTGGGTACCCATGGGTGTTGATGGGTGCTGCTGGGTGCCCATGGGTGTTGATGGGTACCCATGGGTGTTGATGGGTGCTGCCGGGTGCCCATGGGTGCTGCTGGGTGTTGATGGGTGCCCATGGGTGCTGCTGGGTGCTGATGGGTGCTGCTGGGTACCCATGGGTGCTGCTGGGTGCCCATGGGTGCTGATGGGTGCCCATGGGTGCTGATGGGTGCCCCAGGTACGCCGTGGAGTGCCTCAAGGAGTGCAAGTTCTCATACGCCTCAGACGTGTGGTCCTTCGGGGTGACGCTCTATGAGCTGCTGACGCGCTGCGACCCGGCACAGAGCCCGCCCGTGGTGAGGCATCGGGATTGGGATCGGGAATGGGATCAGGATCGGGATCGGGATCAGGATCAGGAATGGGATCAGGAATGGGATCAGGAATGGGATCAGGAACGGGATCGGGATCAGGAACAGGATCGGGATCAGGAACAGGATCGGGATCAGGATCAGGAATGGGATCAGGAATGGGATCAGGAATGGGATCAGGAACGGGATCGGGATCAGGAACGGGATCGGGATCAGGATCAGGAATGGGATCAGGAACGGGATCAGGAACGGGATCAGGATCAGGAATGGGATCAGGAATGGGATCAGGAACGGGATCGGGATCAGGAACAGGATCGGGATCAGGATCAGGAATGGGATCAGGAACAGGATCAGGATCGGGATCAGGAATGGGATCAGGAACGGGATCGGGATCAGGAACAGGATCGGGATCAGGATCAGGAATGGGATCAGGATCAGGAATGGGATCAGTAATGGGATCAGGAATGGGATCAGGAACGGGATTGGGATCAGGAACGGGATTGGGATCAGGAACGGGATCGGGATCAGGATCAGGAATGGGATCTGGCCACAGGGGTCACCACCCCCTTTCCCCCCCCCCGCAGAAGCTCCTGGATCTGATCGGTGCCACCCAGGGGCAGATGACGGTGCTGAGGCTCATTGAGGTGCTGGAGCGCGGCCGGCGCCTGCCCAGCCCCAGGGACTGCCCCGCAGAGGTGAGCCGGGCATCCATGTATCCATATCCATGTATCCATATCCATGCATCCATGTATCCATATCCATGTATCCATATCCATGTATCCATATCCATGTGTCCATATCCATGTATCCATATCCATGTATCCATGTATCCATATCCATGTATCCATGTATCCATATCCATATCCATGCATCCATATCCATGCATCAGTGTATCCATATCCATGTATCCATATCCATGCATCCATGTATCCATATCCATGTATCCATGTATCCATATCCATATCCATGCATCCATATCCATGCATCAGTGTATCCATATCCATGTATCCATATCCATGTATCCATGTATCCATATCCATGTATCCATATCCATGCATCCGTATCCATGTATCCATATCCATGCATCCATGTATCCATATCCATGCATCCATATCCATGCATCCATGTATCCATATCCATGCATCCATGTATCCATATCCATGTATCCATATCCTTGTGTCCATGTCCATGTATCCATGTCTGTGTGTCCATATCCTTGTGTCCATGTGTCCGTGCCCATGTATCCATGTCCCTGTGTCCAGCTGTGCTGGCCCCAGGGCAGGGAGGAAATGGGGAGGAAAAGGGAAGTGGAGCCAGGGGAGGGGAAAAGAGGGGGAAAAAATGGGAAAAGGGGAGAAAAAAGTGGGAAAAGGGGAGAAAAAAGTGGGAAAAGGGGGAAATGGGAATGGGGGCTCTGCTCCTGGTCCCATCCCATCCCTTTGTGCCCCAGCTGTACCGGCTGCTGCGGAGCTGTTGGGAAGCAGAGGCCTCTTTCCGCCCAGCATTCCAGAACCTGGTGCCCGTGCTCCGGAGCTTCCAGGAGAAATACCGGGATCAGGCCCCCTCCGTCTTCAGCCTCTGTTGATGCTGGGGGGGCACACACAATAGAACCCCCCCTCCTTTGCTCCCCATAGCACTGCATGGAGGAGGGGGGGGGGGGGGGTCGCTGCATCCCGATGCCGCCATTCCCGGTATTCCCAAGGCCGGGATGAGGCCAAACACTGTGAATGAGACTGGGGGGGGTTGGGAGGTGCTGATGGGGGGGGGGGGCTGGGTCTTAACCCCCCGTCCCCCCCAGTTTGTGGAGCCCCCTCCCCAATGAATGGGGCTTCAGCACCAGGACTGTGGCACTTTAAGGGGGGGGGCACTGCTCTATGGCCCCCCCTTATTTATTGCCCCCCCCCCCCCCCCCAGGGGGAGGGGTCTGGGGGGGGGCGCACCCCCAATAAAGCACGTGATGCCCCCAACCAGCTCCTCTATGGCCTCTTGGTGGGGTCTGTGGGGGCCTATGGGGGGTTCGGGGGCCCTATAGGGCGGGGGTGGGTCAGGGACCCCTATGGGGGGCTCTATAGGGTGCTTTGCGAATCATCCAATCAGAGCGCTGGTTTCGCATTCTCGTGTCCAATCAGAGCGCGGTAATGGTCCAATAGGAGCTTCGTAATGGCCCAATCAGAGCGCTGGGCGGGCCGTCTCCTGTCCAATCAGAGCGCGGACCGCTCAAGGCAAAGAGCCCGTTTCCAGCCAATAGCGAGCCCCGGCGCTCCGGCCTTCTTTATACACCCGCTTTATATCCCCTTTATAACCCCCCTTAATACCCCCTTCTTTATACCCCCTTTATACCACCCCTTTACATCCCCCTTAATACCCCCTCCTTTATACCCTGCCTTATACCCCTCTTATACCTCCCTTTAAACACCCCCCCTATATTGGGGGTCCTGCCCCTATATTGGGGTCCCCTATAGCGGCCGCATCCACCGGAGCCGCGGCCCCTGCGGCGGGCGCTAGGACCTGCGCGTCTCCCTCCCTTGGCCCCGCCCACCGCGCGGTCACGTGCGGCCCATCATGGCGGCCTCCATGGTGCGAACGCAACGGCTGCTGCGGGGAGCGCTGCGGGGCCTGAGCAGCAGCACCGAGGGCGCCACGTGGGTACCGGGGCTTGGGGGGGGGGGAGGGGAGGGTCATGACCCCGTGCTGACCCCCGCCCCTCCCCCACACCCGGTGCTGACCCCCCCGTAGCGTGAACGTCGTCTTCGTTGACCGGACGGGGCGGGAGGTGCCCGTGCGGGGCCGCGTCGGGGACAACGTCCTGCACGTGGCGCAGCGGAACGGGCTGGAGCTGGAGGGTCGGTACCGGGGGCCGGTGATGATAACGGGGGCGTCCCCGGTGCTGATAATGGGGGTGCCGGTGATGATCTATGGGCGGGGGGCGTCCTGGGCTGATAACGGGAGGGTTCCAGTGCTGATCTATGGGGGCGTCCCGGTGCTGATAACGGGGAGGGTCCGGTGATGATAACGGGGAGGGGCCCCGTGCTGATAACGAAGGGGTTCGGTGATGATCTACGGGGGGGGATCCCGGTGCTGATAACGGGAGGGTTCCAATGCTGATAACGGGGGGGGTCAGCTGATGATAACGGGGGGGGGGGGTCCGGTGCTGATAATGGGGGGATCCCGGTGCTGATCTATGGGGGGGTCCTGCAGGCGCCTGCGAGGCCTCCCTCGCCTGCTCCACGTGTCATGTCTACGTCAGCGCCCCCCACTTTGACCGGATCCCTGCCCCCGATGAGCGGTAACAGCCCCCCCCGATCCCCATTGATCCCCATTGATCCCCATTGATCCCCATTGATCCCCATAGACCACTCTCCCCTCCCCATGAACCCAAACCCCCCCCAGGGATACACCCCTGTGCACCCCCCATGGTACCACCCCATTGACCTCATTCTCCCCCCAGTCCAACCCCATTTCCCCCCCCATATCAACAATGGGGGGGGTCCTGTGTCCCCCCCCCCCCATATTCCATAGGGAAGAGGACCTCCTGGATCAGGCCCCGCTCCTGCAGGAGAATTCCCGTCTGGGCTGTCAGATCCTCCTATCCCCAGCGCTGGAAGGGGCTCGCTTCGTGCTCCCCCGCCTCACCCGCAACTTCTACGTGGATGGACACGTCCCTAAACCCCACTGATAATGGGGGGGGGGTACCCCATAACCCCCCCTATGGATGGACACCCCCCCCCAGTGGATGAACTAAGCTGGATATGGCCCCATTGGGATGCTGGAGATGGTGACTGTGACGGGGGGGACCAACAGAGCCGTTGGGGGGGGGGTCCCCCCGTGCCCCCCCCCCCTTTCTTTGGGATCATGGATAATAAATCCCATTGGAGCCATGGTTGGGGGGTCCCTGTGCTGTCATTGAGGGTCCCTGCCCCGTCCATCCCCATCCGGACCCCGGGGGGGGGGTCCCGCCCCTTCGCACCTGGAGCCCATTTAACGGGGCCGGGCCGGGGCCGGCTCCCGGGATGGAGCCGCTCTTCCTGGAGGGGCAGAGCCCGGATTTCTCCGTGCTCCAGCGGCTGCTGTGCCTGGAGCCCGGACCCGGACCGGGACCCGGAGCTGGAGCTGGACCTGAACCGGGACTGGGACCCGGAGCTGGAGCTGAACCGGGACCCGGACCCGGAGCTGGAGCTGAACCGGGACCCGGACCCGGACCCGGACCTGAACCGGGACCGGGACCCGGAGCTGGACCCGAACCCGACCTCGGATCCGGATCTGGACTCGGTCTCGAACCTGACCCCGGACCCGCGGTGGAAGCGGCTGCCCACGGGTGGGAACCGGGAGCACCGGGAGGGATCCGGGAGGATCCCACTGGGAGGGAACCGGGAACACCGGCAGGGATTCGAGAGCATCGGGAGGGTCCCATTGGAAGGGATCCGGGAGGAACTCATTGGGAGGGAATTGGGAACACCGGGAGGGTCCCAATGAGAGGGAACCGGGAGGGTCCCATTGGGAGGGATCCGGTAGCACGGGGATGCCAATGCCCCATTGCGGGATCGGGGGGGGGCACCGTGCACGGCTCAGCCCTATGGGGCTGAGCAATGGGTTTGCCCCCCCCCCCATGCCCTAACAGCATCCCCGGGGGGGGGGGGGGGCAGCATCGGGGGGGTCCCGGATCCCCCCCCCGGGGGGGGCCTCACGTTCCTGCAGGAAACCGTGCGGCTCCTGCCCCCCCCCACGCCCCCCATGGCTCCGCCCCCCGCGCCCCCCATGGCTCCGCCCCCCGCGGTCCCGGTGCCCCCCCCCCGCAGCCCGGACGCTTTGAGCCTCATCAGCCTCCAGTGCCAGCGCCTGGCCGGTACCGGCGGCCCCGGGAGGCGCAAACCGGCCGAGCCCCAGCGAGGGGCAGGCCCCGGGGACCTCCGGTTCCGGGGGGTGACGCTGAGGATGCGCTTGGACCTGCGGAGCGGAGGCACCGACGGCTGCGGGCTGCTCATCACCGCCCGCGGCTGCAGGTACCGGCTCCGTTCCCGTTGCACTGCCTGGGATCCACAGGGGTTATCCGTGTGTCCGGATGCGCTTCCATGTCCGGGTGCTCCTCTGGGTACCCCTGAACCATCCTGATCCCGTCTGTCTGGATGCTCCTCTGGGTACCCCCTGGACCATCCCGATCCCGTCTGTCCGGATGCACCTTCGGGTACCCCTGAACCATCCCGATCCCGTCTGTCCGGATGCTCCTATGGGTACCCCCTGGACCATCCCGATCCCGTCTGGATGCACCTTTGGGTACCCCCTGGACCATCCCGATCCCATCTGTCTGGATGCTCCTCTGGGTACCCCCTGAACCATCCCGATCCCATCTGTCTGGATGCTCCTCTGGGTACCCCCTGGACCATCCCGATCCCGTCTGTCCGGATACTCCTCCCTGGACCATCCCGATCCCATCTGTCTGGATGCTCCTTTGGGTACCCCCTGGACCATCCCGATCCCGTCTGTCCGGATGCTCCTTTGGGTACCCCCTGGACCATCCCGATCCCGTCTGTCCGGATGCTCCTCTGGGTACCTCCTGCATCAATCCTGATCCCGTCTGTCCGGATGCTCCTCTGGGTACCCCCTGGACCATCCCGATCCCATCTGTCCGGATGCTCTTTTGGGTACCTCCTGCACCACTGCCCCCTCTTCCCTATTGGTCCCTATTGGAGGGTCCCCATCCCGGATGGAGGCTTTGGGGTCCCCCCTGACTCCCGTTTCCCGCAGGATTCCCAAGCGGAGCAGCCCCGAGGCCCCGGAGAGGAGCGGTCCCATTGGATCCGGTACGGGTTTGGGGGGGGGGGGGGGTTGGGATGGGGGGGGGGGGGTCCTGGCATGGATGGGGGCGGGGCTGAGGCTGCGGGTCCCCCATAGGGATGAAGTGCTGTGCTTCCTGCGGGACACAGAGGACCCTGCTCTGGAGGGCGGCGGAGGATGGGACCCCACTGTGCAATGCCTGCGGCATCAGGTAGGGATAGGGATGGGAATGGGATGGGAAGGGGATGGAATGGGAATGGGGTGGGGATGGGATTGGGATAGGGATGGGGATGATGATGGGAATGGGATGATATTCAATGGGATGGGGATGGGAAAAGGGTGGGGGATGGAGATGGAATGGGAATGGGTTGATATGGGTGGGATGATATTCAATGGGATGAGATTGGGATTGGGATGATGATGGGATGATATGGGATGGGGGGGGGATGGGATGGGGACCCCACTCTCACCCCAGGGTGTTCCCCAGGTACAGGAGGTACCGGGTGCGGTGCCGGCGGTGCTGGAACATCCCTGGGAAGAGCAGGATCCCCCATTCCCAGTGTTCCCGCTGCGGGGAGCGGTATTCCCAGGCTGGGAAGTGACAGCGCGGAGCCCATTGAGGGGGGGCATTAAACGTCCTGGTGCTTATGGGGTCTCCTGGTGTCACCGGGGGGGGGGGGACACGGATGCATAGGGATAGACGTGGTGGATTGGGATGGATTGAATGGATCGGGATGGACAGGGATAGACATGGTGGATTGGGATGGATTGAATGGATCGGGATGGACAGGGATAGACATGGTGGATTGGGATGGATTGAATGGATCGGGACCACCGCTCCCACCCCTCTCTCTCCGCCCCTCCCTCACACCATAGAGACGCCCCTGCGCAGTCCTCCAAGCGGACCAGAGCGGCCCCGTGGCCGCTCGCCTTCCTCTTCCGGCTGCGCATGCTCCGTGCAGCCCCGCGCCATTCAAACCGCAGCGGAGGTAAGGGAGGCCGCGGGGCCGGTTCGATCCGCTCCATAGCGGAGAGCGGAGCCTTTAACCCCGTTACCGGAGCCTTTAACCTCGTTACCGGAGCCTTTAACCCCGTTACCGTAGCCTTTAACCCCGTTACCGGAGCCTTTGGGGCCTTTAACCCCGTTAACCGTTACCCGCAGCCCCGGTACCGGAGCCTTCACCCCCGGTGCCCGTTACCGGTACCCGTTACCTGTACCGCAGCCCCGTTACCCGGTGCCCGTTACCGTTACCCGGAGCCCGTTACCGGTCCCGCAGCCCCGTTACCGTTACCCGGAACCCGTTACCGTTACCCGGTGCCCGTTACCGGTCCCACGGCCATGGCTCCCCGGCCGCCGCCGGAGCTGCAGGAGCTGCAGGAGCTGAGCACGGAGCTGGGCCGGGTGATGCTGTCCGAGCGCTCCACTGCCCTCCTGCGGCAGGGCCTGGAACTGCAGGCCCGGGGCAGCACCGGGGTCCTGGCGGCGCAGGAAGGGGCGGCCCGCATGGACACAGGTACCGCCTGGAGAGCCCTATACCCCCTATAGCACCCTATACCTCCTATAGCACCCTATACCTCCTATAGCATCCTATAGCCCCTATAGCACCCTATAATACCCTATAGCCCCCATAGCATTCCAAAGCGCCCATAGCATCCTATAACATCCCGTAGCATCCTGCAGCACCTATAGCATCTTATAGTGTGTGTAGTATCTCATAGCACCTATAGCATCCTATATCCCCCATAGCCCCCATAGGCCCCATATCCCCCATATCCCCTATAGCCCCATATCCCCCATAGCTCCTATATCCCCTATATTTGCTATATCCCCCATAGAGCCCCATACTCCCCATACCCCCAATAGCCCCTATATCCCCCCATACCCCCCCATATACCCCATAGCCCCCATCACCCCCATATACCCCATACCCCCCATAGCACCCTATATCCCCTATATCCCCTATACCCCCCGCAGAGCTGCGTGCCACCGAGCAGGCCGTGGCGCAGGTGCTGCTCTCCCGTGAGGCTGCTCTGCAGCGGGGCCGGCGGCGCCTGCAGGACCTGCGCCAGGAGCTCCGGAGCCGGCGGGAGGAGAGCGGGAGCCTCCGGGAGAGCAACGGATATCCGGGATATGGGGGCTATGGGGGGCTATGGGGCACGGTTATGGGGGGCTATGGGGCACGGTTATGGGGCATGGCTATGGGGCATGGCTATGGTGAGCTATGGGGATCCGTGGGGGGCTATGGGGCACGGTTATGGGGCATGGTTATAGGGCGGCTATGGGGAGCTATGCGGCTGTGGGGTGCTATGGGGCTCAGCTATGGGGCTCCATGGGGGGCTATGGGGCACGGTTATGGGGCATGGTTATGGGCCTCCACTGGGGGCTATGGGGCACGGTTATGGGGGGTTATGGGGTTCCACTGGGGGCTGGGGGGCTATGGGAGGGCATTGGTGTCTCTGGGGTTTGGGGGTGTCCATTGGGGTCTGTGGGCCCCGCCCCCCCGTTTCCGGTTGAACCTTGACCCCGGCACGGCCCTGGCCCGGGAGCTGGCAGAGCTGCGGGAGCAGCAGCGGCAGCAGGAGGAGGAGCGGGAGCGGGAGGAGGAGGGGCTGGTGTCCATGCAGTGAGTGAGGGGCGGGGCGAGCGCGAGGCCACGCCCACGGCCACGCCCCCTTCCCCGCACAGCCACGCCCCTTCATCCAGCCACGCCCCCTTCCCTTCACAGCCCCGCCCCTCCACCGGACCCCGCCCCCTTCCCCACCCAGCCACGCCCCCTTCCCCACCCAGCCACGCCCCTCCACCCTCAGCCCTGCCTCTGCCCCACCCCCAACCCCACAACTGCCCCCTCTCAGCCCCAAATCTGCCCCCCCCCCCTCTGCCCCTCCCCCTCCTCTGCCCCTCCCCCACCTCTGCCCCTCCCACTCCTCTGCCCCTCCCCCACCTCTGCCCCTCCCCCACCTCTGCCCCTCCCCCACCTCTGCCCCTCCCCCTTCTCTGCCCCTCTCCCACCTCTGCCCCTCCCCCACCTCTGCCCCTCCCCCACCTCTGCCCCTCCCCCACCTCTGCCCCTCCCCCAGGTACCTGCTCCACCTCTTCCACAAGCTCAGCCTCATCTCCTGGGACAGTGAGGCCAAGCCCTGGCACGTGAAAGGCAGTGAGTGACCCCTCGTGACCCCTAGCACACCCTATAGCCACCCTATAGCCCCCCTATGGCCCCCTATAGCCACCCTATAGCCATCTTATAGCCCCCCTATAGTCCTTTGTAGCCCCATATAGGACCCCTGTAGCCTCCCTATAGCCCCCATACCCCACTATAACCCCCCTATCGTCCCTTATAGCACCCCTATAGCCCCTATACCCTGCTATAGCCACCTATAGTCCTTCTGTATCTCCCCATAGGCCCCCTATAACCCCCTGTAACCCTCCATAGCCCCCCTATAGTCCCTTATAACACCCCTATAGCCCCCTATAACCCCGTGTATCTCCCCATAGGCCTCCTATAGCCCCCCCATTCTTACCACCCCTTTCTCTCCCCCCCAGTTCACTTCGGCCCCTCCATCGCTCAGCCCCTGGACATCGATGGGCGGCACCATTCCCAGTGCTTCATTTCCGATTACCTCTGGAGCCTCATCCCCCACCAGTGGTGACCCCCCCGGTGTCATCCTGACCCCCACATCCTGATCCTGACCCCCCCATCCCGATCCTGACCTCCCCATCCCGATCCTGACCTCCCCATCCTGATCCTGACCCCCACATCCTGATCCTGACCCCCCCATCCCGATCCTGACCTCCCCATCCTGATCCTGACCCCCCCATCCCAATCCAGACCTCCCCATCCCGATCCTGACCCCCCCATCCTGACCCCCCCATCCCGATCCTGACCCCCACATCCTGATCCTGACCCCCACATCCTGATCCTGACCCCCCCATCCCGATCCTGACCTCCCCATCCCGATCCTGACCCCCACATCCTGATCCTGACCCCCCCATCCCGATCCTGACCCCTCCATCCCGATCCTGACCCCTCCATCCCGATCCTGACCCCCCCATCCCGATCCTGACCCCCCCATCCCGATCCTGACCCCTCCATCCCGATCCTGACCCCCCCATCCCGATCCTGACCCCCCCATCCTGGTCCCAATCTTTTGTATTCCCCCATTGGTATCCCAATAAACACAGCCAAGTGGGTACCAGTCTCAAGGGGGGGTGAATGCTATAGGGTTTATGGGGGGGGGGTGTTCCCTATGGCCCCTATAGGTGCCACCACCACCCTGACCCCCTACATCACCTCTATAGGCCCCCCATGTCCCTTATAGGCACATAGGACCCCCTATATGATGCCCAAGACCCCCCCATGTCCCTTATAGGCACATAGGACCCCCTATATGATGCCCAAGACCCCCCCATGTCCCTTATAGGCACATAGAACCCCTATATGATGCCCAAGACCCCCCCATGTCCCTTATAGGTCCCCCTATCGACCCCTTGGTCCCCAGTGCCCCCTCCCCGTCGCTATGGCAACGGGATCGGCCCTGCGGCCATTGGCTGCGCTGCCGCACCCAAGATGGCGGCGCTAGTACAGAAGGTGCACTCAAGATGGCGGCGCTCATGTGGGCGGTGCTGCCGAGGGGCACCAATCCCAGTGTGCGTTATTGGGGTGTGTCTGCGGCTAAAGGTGCAAGAGCATGACTGATTGGCTGCCGCGTGATTGACGTTTTCCCCCTCCAATCCCCACCCGTGTGGGGGCCACGCCTTCCGCTCACTCACCCAATCAGCGCCGAGTCCCCGCCCTCCCCATTAGGCGCGCACCGCGAACGGACCAATGAGGAGCGTCACTTCGACTTGTGGGCCGGCCCCCCGATTAACCAATGAGAAGGAGGCGTTCCCGAGGGGCGGGATGTTATACCTCCCTTAACCAATGAGCGCACGGCGCTCGCGGGCGCCAACCAATGGGAGGGCGAGGAGGCAAACTTGAAGCGAGGCAGCGGCGCTCTCCCTCAGTGCGCGGCGGGGACTCGGCCGGTGCGGAGCTCCGCTCTCCGCCTCCTGCGGCCGTCCCGTAGGCCCCGCGATGTCGGAGAAGGAGAACGTGAACCCTGCTATGGCCGAGGTACCCCTGGAGCCCCCCCGGTGCCCCCCCGGTGCCCCCCGAGCCCCTCTGTGGGGGGCAATGGGGTGACCCCCCCCAAACTCCCTTCACCCCCAGGCCCGGCCGCTGCACCCCCGGCCGCTGCCGTGTAAGGACGTGGAGGTGGCGGAGGAGGCCGAGTCCGGTAATGGGGGGCTATGGGGAAGGGGGGGGGTTGAGGGGTCAAAGGGGGGGTATTGGGGGTCCTGATCCCCCCCCCCCACCGCCTTGGCCCTATAGGAGCGGAGAAGGAGCCGCAGGAGGCCGCTGTGGAGCCGGCCCTTGTGCCCCAGCCGTGAGTGGGGGGGGACGCGCACACTAAAGGTGCTATGGGGGGTCCTTGAGTTAACGGGGGTTATGGGGGGGCTCATGGGTGACTTGATGGGAACCCATAGGTGACAGTGGGGGGTGTGTGTGTCCCTGTCATTACCATTACCCATACAGCTGTGTTGTTAACACATCCCCTATAGCATTGAGCCCTGCTATGGGTGCTGGCTGCCCCATATGTGTCAAAGTCCCCCCCATCATTACCATTACCCACATATGGCTTCTATTACCACATCCCCCATAGTACGGAGCCCCTGCTATAGGTGCTGGCTGCCCTATATGTTTCTGTATCCTCTCCTCATCATTACCATTACCCCCATAGGGCTGCTATTACCACATCCCCCATAGCACTGAGCCCTGCTATAGGTGTCTATGTCTCCCCCCATCATTACTATTACTCCCATAGGGCTGCTACTACCACATCCCCCATAGCACTGAGCCCCTGCTATAGGTCCTGGCTGCCCTATAGGTGTCCATATCCCCCCCATTATTACCATTACCCCCATAGGGCTGCTATTACCTCATCCCCCATAGCACTGAGCTCTTGCTATAGGTCCTGGCTGCCCCATAGGTGTCTGTATCCCCTCCCCATAGGAAGATCTTCTCCATGGATGACTTCGAGGTGGGGCGCCCATTGGGCCGGGGCAAGTTCGGGCGCGTGTACCTGGCCCGGGAGCGCAGCTCCAAGGTGCTGGTGGCCCTCAAGGTGCTCTTCAAATCCCAGCTGGAGAAGGAGGGGCTGGAGCATCAGCTCCGCAGGGAGATCGAGATCCAGGCGCACCTCCGGTACTGGGGCCTATGGGGGGTGATGGGACTGGGGGGGACCCATGGGGTGATGGGGGAGACTTGGGGGTACCCCACAATACCAGTGGGGGGATCCCATCTCCCATTGGCTGCCCGTTGGGGGGATCCCATCTCCCATTGGCTGCCCATTGGGGGGCTCCCATCTCCCATTGGCTGCCCATTGGGGGGATCCCATCTCCCATTGGCTGCCTGTTGGGGAGATCCCATCTCCCATTGGCTGCCCATTGGGGGGATCCCATCTCCCATTGGCTGCCCATTGGGGGTCCCATCTCCCATTGGCTGCCCATTGGGGAGATCCCATCTCCCATTGGCTGCCATTAGGGGGCTCCCAGCTCCCATTGGCTGCCCGCTGCGGGGCTGAGCTCCCATTGGCTGCCGCTGCAGGCACCCCAACATCCTGCGCCTCTACAATTACTTCCACGACGAGCGCCGCGTGTTCCTCATCCTGGAGTTCGCGCCGCGGGGGGAGCTCTACAAGGAGCTGCAGCGTTGTGGGCGCTTCGATGCCACCCGCACGGCCACGGTGCGCTATGGGGCAGAGCTATGGGGCTATGGGTGCCCTATGGGGCTGCCCTGTGGGGCGATGGGTGTTCTATGGGGCTGTGGGTGAGCTGTGGAGCTGGGGGTGCCCTATAGGATGGAGCTATGGGGCTGCCCTGTGGGGCTGGGGGTGCTTTATGGGGTGGAGCTATGGGGCTGTGCAATGGGGCTGGGAGTGCCCTATGGGGTAGAGCTATGGGGCTGTGCAGTGTTGCTGGGGGTGCTCTATGGGGCTGTATATGGGCTCTCTTATGTGGTCTCTATGGTCTTTCTGTGGGGCAGTGCTATGGGTGCTCTCTCTATGGGGTCTCTATGGGTTCTCTATGGGTCTCTATGGGTCTCTATACCCGCAGCTGGTGGAGGAGCTGGCGGACGCGCTCCGGTACTGCCACAGCAAGCGCGTGATCCACAGGGACATCAAACCTGAGAACCTGCTCCTGGGCTTCCTGGGCGAGCTCAAGATTGCTGACTTCGGCTGGTCCGTGCACACGCCCTCGCTCCGGTACCGCTATGGGGCGCGGTTATGGGGTGCGGTTATGGGGTGTTATGGGGTGTGGTTATGGGGTGCTATGGGGTGTGGTTATGGGGTGCTATGGGGTGTGGTTATGGGGTGTTATGGGGTGTGGTTATGGGGTGCTATGGGGTGTGGTTATGGGGTGTTATGGGGCGCGGTTATGGGGTGCTATGGGGCGCGGTTATGGGGTGCTATGGGGTGTGGTTATGGGGTGTTATGGGGCGCGGTTATGGGGTGCTATAGGGTGTGGTTATGGGGTGCCATGGGGCACGGTTATGGGGCATGGTTATGGGGTGCTATGTGGCACAGTTATGGGGTACTATGGGACACGGTTATGGGGTGCTATGGGGTGTGGTTATGGGGTGTTATGGGGCACGGTTATGGGGCATGGTTATGGGGTGCTATGTGGCACAGTTATGGGGTACTATGGGACACAGTTACAGGGCACTATGGGACACAGTTATGGGGTGCTATGGGGCACGGTTATGGGGCACTATGTGGCACAGTTATGGGGTGCTATGGGTCGCAGTTATGGGGCGCTATGGGTCGCGGCTATGGGTCTGTCCCCCCAGACGCCGCACGCTCTGCGGGACCCTGGATTACCTGCCCCCCGAGATGGTGGAGGGGCGGGCGCATGATGAGAAGGTCGATCTCTGGTGCCTGGGGGTGCTCTGCTTCGAGCTGCTCGTGGGGGCCCCCCCCTTCGAGAGCCCCTGCGTGGCTGACACCTACAGGCGCATCACCAAGGTGGGACCCCCTGCCCCATAGAGACCCACAAGTGCCTTCCAGCCCCATTACCACCCTCTAGCTCCATAGGGACCCCAAAGTGCCCCCCAGCCCCATAGAGACCCACAGGTGCTCCCAAACCCCATTGCCACCCCCCAGCACCATAGAGACCCACAAGAGCCCCTGAGCACCATAGAGACCCACAGGTGCCCCCCAGCCTCATAGACACCCACAAGTGTCCCCCAACCTCATTGCTGCTCCTCCAGCCCCATAGAGACCTCCAAGTGCCCCCCAGCCCCATTGCCAACCCCTAGCCCCATAGAGACCCCCAAGTCCCGCCCGACCCCAGAGACCCCCAAGTGCCCTCCTGCCCCATAGAGACCCACAAGTGCTCCCCAACCCCATTGTCCCCTTTCATCGGGGTTCCTCATTGCCCTTCCCCCCCCTATTTACGGGGGGGGGGGCGTGGCACTATCCCTGCTCTCCCATTGGCTGCCGCTGACGCCCCGCCCCTCCCTCCTCCCCTCCCAGGTGGACCTGCGCTTCCCCCCCGAGGTGCCCGAGGGCGCACGTGACCTGATCACGCGGCTGCTGCGCTACAGCCCCGCCCAGCGGCTGCCGTTGGCGCAGGTGCTGCAGCACCCGTGGGTGCGCGAGAACTCGCGCCGGGTCCTGCCCCCTGCCTACGGCGGCCGGGAGGGGACCCCCAGAGACCCCCAATAAAGCTGTTGTAGTTCCAGACCCCGGCTGCCACGCTCAATATGGCGGCGCCCATGAGCCACGCTCAACATGGCGGCGCCCTGAGGCGAGCGCTACCGCTCCGTACTCAATATGGCGGCGCCCATGAGCCACACTCAACATGGCGGCGCCCTGGGGCACGCGCTTCTCTGCCGTACTCAATATGGCGGCGGTTATGAGACACTCAATATGGCGGCGCCCTGTGGAAACCTGTGCCGTACTCAATATGGCGGCGCCCATGAGCCACATTCAACATGGCGGCGCCCTGCGGCAAGCACTTCTCCGCCGTACTCAATATGGCGGCGGTTATGAGACACTCAATATGGCGGCACCCTGTAGAAACCTGTGCCGTACTCAATATGGCGGCGCCCTGCGGCAAGCTCTCCTGTGACGTAGTCAATATGGCGGCAAGCGCTTCTGCGCCGTACGCAATATGGCGGCGCCGAGGAGCCACACTCAATATGGCGGCGCCCCGAGGGAAGAGCTGCCGAGCCGCACTCAATATGGCGGCGCCGGCCTCGCCGGCACCGGACGTTCTTCCTCGCCCGCTTCCGGTTCCGGTGCGTGCAGCCAGGACGTGCGGCCGACGGTCTGCTCTGCGTACCGGTGGGGATCTATGGGGGCCTGTAGGGGCTATGGGGCCTGTAGGGGCTATGGGGCCTGTAAGGGCTATGGGGCCTATAGGGGTTATGGGGCCTATAGGGGCTATGGGGCCTATAGGGGCTATGGGGCCTGTAGGGGTTATGGGGCAGCGGGACCTGTGGGGGGGGGCCTATAGGGAACCCCCATAGGGGCCTGCAGAGGCCTCGCGGCCTGGGTGGGAGCTGGGGGGGGGAACGGGGTCTGTGGGGCGGAGCAGGGAGGATCCATAGGTGCTGTACCCATAGGTGCTGTATCCATAGGTGCTGTATCCATAGGTGCTCTATCCATAGGTGCTGTACCCATAGGTGCTGTATCTATAGGTGCTGTATCCATAGGTGCTGTATCCATAGGTGCTGTATCCATAGGTGCTGTATCCATAGGTGCTGTACCCATAGGTGCTCTATCCATAGGTGCTGTACCCATAGGTGCTGTATCCATAGGTGCTGTATCCATAGGTGCTCTATCCATAGGTGCTGTACCCATAGGTGCTGTATCCATAGGTGCTGTATCCATAGGTGCTGTATCCATAGGTGCTCTATCCATAGGTGCTGTACCCATAGGTGCTGTATCCATAGGTGCTGTATCCATAGGTGCTGTATCTATAGGTGCTCTATCCCAGCCATGCTGCTGCTGCTGCTGCTGCTCCCGGTTCCGGTGGCTCCAGGCTCTGTTGAGGTTCTGCGGCCCCGCGGGGTCTCCCTCTCCAGTGAGTGTCAGCCCTATGGGGCCGCCCTATACATCCCCATACATCCCCATACATCCCTATGTGGGACTCCATCCGTGCCCCCCCAGATCTCCACTTCTACGAGGCCTCCAAGCCCTTTACCTGCCTCGACGGCTCAGCCACCATTGACTTTGCTTGGGTCAATGACGACTACTGCGACTGCGGCGACGGCTCCGACGAGCCTGGTGAGCCCCTGTGTATCCTATGGGCACCCCCATGCATCCTATGGGCACCCCTGTGTATCCTATAGACACCCCTGTGCATCCTATAGACCCCCTTATGTGTTCTATAGGCACCCCTGTGTATCCTGTAGGCACTCCTATGTATCCTATAGGCACCCTGTGCATCTTATAGGCACTCCTATGTATCCTATACCCCCTATGTACCCTATACCCCGTGTACTCTATACCCCCCCTGTACTCTATACCTCATGTACCCTATACCCCCCCATGTACCCTATACCCCCCCATGTACCCTATACCCCCTATGTACCCTATACCCCATGTACTCTATACCCCCCCGTACTCTATACCTCATGTACCCTATACCCCCCCATGTACCCTATACCCTCTATGTACCCTATACCCCATGTACTCTATACCCCCCCGTACTCTATACCTCATGTACCCTATACCCCATGTACCCTATACCCCCTATATACCCTATACCCCCTGTGTTCTCTCCCCCAGGCACCGCCGCCTGCCCCAATGGCCGCTTCCACTGCACCAACGCCGGGTACCGGCCCCATAGCATCCCCTCGGCCCACGTCAACGACGGCGTCTGCGGTGGGGGGGGTCGGGGGGGGGTCCCTTGGGTGCCCCCAGGGGCTATTGGGGTCCCTGGGGGGGGCCCGTGTGCTGAACCCCCCCTTTGTGCCCCTCCCCCCAGATTGCTGCGATGCCACCGATGAGTACAGCAGTGGGGCTGCCTGTGAGAACACCTGCAAGTGAGTGCGGGGCTATGGGGGCTGTGGGTGTCTGTAGGTGTCTATAGGTGTCTATAGGTGTCTGTGGTGTCTATGAGTGTCTATAGGTATTTATGGCTGTCTATGCTGTTTATAGGTGCTGGAGGTGTCTGTGGGTGTCTAGGGATGTCTGTGGGTGTCTGTGGGTGTCTGTAGGTGTTACGGGTGTCTGTGGGTGTCTATAGGTGTTATAGGTGTCTGTGGGTGTCCGTAGGTGTTATAGGTGTCTGTGGGTGTCTGTAGGTGTTATAGGTGTCTGTAGGTGTTACGGGTGTCTGTGGGTGTCTATAGGTGTTATAGCTGTCTGTGGGTGTCTGTAGGTGTTACGGGTGTCTGTGGGTGTCTATAGGTGTTATAGGTGTCTGTGGGTGTCTGTAGGTGTTACAGGTGTCTGTGGGTGTCTATAGGTGTTACAGGTGTCTGTGGGTGTCTGTAGGTGTTACGGGTGTCTGTGGGTATCTGTAGGTGTTATGGGTGTCTGTGGGTGTCTATAGGTGTCTATAAATCTCTATAGGTCTCAGTGGGTCTCTCTGGGTCTCTCTGGGTCTCTATGGTCTCTATGGTCTCCATGGGTCCCTATGGGTCTCCCTGGGTCCCTATGGGTGCCAATGGGGTCCCCATGGCGCAGGGAGCGGGGCCGCCAGGAGCGCGAGGCTCTGCAGCGCCGCGCGGAGCTGCTCCGGGAGGGATTCATCCTGCGCCAGCGCCTGGTGCAGGAGGCGGCCGCGGGGCGCCGGGACAAGCAGGTACCGGGGGTCCTATGGGGCTTGCTGGGGTCCCATAGGGCTCCCATAGCTCCATAGGCTCCCATAGCTCCCATAGCTCGACTCCATAGACTCCATAGGCTCCCATAGCTCCCTTAGGCTCCCATAGACTCCCATAGCCCCCATAGCTCCCATGGGCTCCCATAGGCTCCATAGGCTCCCGTAACTCCCATAGGCTCCATAGACTCCATAGGCTCCCATAGCCCCCATAGCTCCCATAGGCTCCATAGACTCCCATAGCTCCCATGGGCTTCCATAGGCTCCATAGACTCCCATAGCCCCCATAGCTCCCATAGGCTCCATAGGTCCCATAGCCCCCATAGCTCCCATAGGCTCCATAGGTCCCATAGCCCCCATAGCTCCCATAGGCTCCATAGGCTCCATAGACTCCCATAGCCCCCATAGCTCCCATAGCCCCCATAGGCTCCATAGCCCCCATAGCTCCCATAGGCTCCCGTAACTCCCATAGGCTCCATAGTCTCCCATAGCCCCCATAGCTCCCATGGGCTCCATAGGTCCCATAGCCCCCATAGCTCCCATAGGCTCCATAGCCCCCATAGGCTCCATAGCCCCCATAGCTCCCATAGGCTCCCGTAACTCCCATAGGCTCCATAGCCCCCATAGCCCCCATAACTCCCATAGGCTCCATAGACTCCCATTGCCCCCATAGCCCCCATAGGCTCCATTGGCTCCGCTGTGCCCCCACCGCTGCCGTTCCCCTCAGGGCCGCCTGGGGGCGCTGCAGGACGCGCGCCGGGGGCTGGAACTGCGCATGCGTGAGCTGCGCGCGGCCAAGGAGGCGGCCGAGGGGCCCGAGCGCGAGGCCAAGGAGGAGCAGAGGCGGCGGTGGGAGGGTGCGGGGCGGTCACGTGATGGGGGGGGGGAGGGCACGTGATTGGGGTTAGGGTTAGGGTTAGGGTTAGGGGCTCTCATTATGGGGATCTATGGGGGGGTTCTATTATGTGGGGGATCCTATTATAGGGGTATATAGGGGGTCTCTCATTATGGGGGCTCATTATGGAGGTCTAAACGTGGGAGGTCTCATTATGGGGGGGATCCCATTATGCGGTTGTATGGGGGGGCTCTCATTATGGGGGGTCTCCCATTATGGGGGGGTCATTATGGAGGTCTAAACGGGGGAGGTCTCATTATGGGGGTCTGGGGAGGGTGCTCATTATGGGGTTGTATGGGGGGGGGCTCTCATTATGGGGGGGGATCCCATTATGGGGTTGTATGGGGGGGGCTTGCATTATAGGGAGGGATCCCATTATGGGGGTCTAAGGGGAGGGGCTCTCATTATGGGGGTCTGGGGGGGCTTCCATTATGGGGGGATCCCATTATGGGGGGGTCTCTGGGGGGGGGGGGGGCTCCCATGATGGTGTCTATGGGGGGGGGGTCTCTGATGCTTGCCCCCCCTCAGCCGCCACCGCCGAGGCTGCCGCAGCCCAAGATGCCGCTCGGGCAGACGAGGCCTTTGCAGCACTGGACACGGATGGGGATGGGCAGTGAGTGATGGGGGGGCACGGGAAGGGGGGGGCACCCTTCAATCCCCCCCCCCCCAACCCTCCTCATCCTCATAGGGTGACACTGGAGGAGCTGAGAGCCTGCCCCCCCCTGGACACGGATGGGGATGGAGCCATCTCTGAGGATGAGCTCAAGGTGGGACCCCCCAAACCCCCCCCCTTTTACATGGTCCCAGCCATGGAGGACGTGCCCCCCCCCCCAATACATATGTGTCCCCCCCCACCAGGCACTCTTGGCTGATCCCACACCAATGGATGCTGCCACATTCCGGGACCGGCTCTGGGATACCATTAAGCACCATTATAAACCCCAGGTGGGTCTGGGGGGGGACAGACCTTATTTTGCCCCCCCCCCCGTCTGTTTTTTGGGGGCTGGGGGGGTCACTGTGTTGTGCTCTATGTAGGGCCTCCATTAAGTGCTATGGGGGGGGGGGGGGGGGGCAGGATGGTTGATGTGCCCCCCCCCCCAATGATTAGGACCAAGCTGAGCCCCCCACATCCCCCCCTGAGCCCCCCCTGGATGAGGCCCCCCCGGAGGAAGAGGAGGAGGAGGAAGCAGAGGAGGAGGAGGAAGAGGAAGATGATGGCAGCGAAGGCCCCGAGGAGGAGCTGAAGGTGGCAAAGGGGGGGGGGGGGGGGGGGGCACAACTGAGACCCCCCCATATCCCCTTGCTTCAGGACCCCCCCTCACTGACCCCATTCCCCCTTCCAGGTGCCCCCCCCACAGCACCCCGAGGAGAAGGGGGCTGAGGAGCCCCCCCCGCTCCCCCCCTATGATGCTGCCACTCAGGCCCTCATTGATGGTAAAGGGGGGGGGGGGGTTGGAGGAGTCCATTGCAGGATGGGGGGGGGTCTATAGCATGGGGACCCCCCCTCACCCTGTGCCCCCCCCCAGCTGCCCAACGGGCCCGTGAGGAGCTGGAAGAAGCTGAGCGAGCACTAAAGGAAACGGAAGAATCCATCAGGTGATGGGGGGGGGACCCCAAAACCCCTCCCAATGGGGGGGGACACCCCAACCCCCCCCCCAAATGACCCGCATGTGAATCCCATTGCCCCATGGGTTTCATTTCCCCCCCCACCAACTCAAAGTGGGGGGGGGGGGAATGGGAGGGGGTTAAGGGGATTTGGGGGGGGTATCCCCCCACGGTGACCCCCCCCCCCCTTTTATCCTGCAGGGCCCTGGAGCAGGAGCTGGGCTTTGACTTTGGCCCCCAGGGCGAGTTCTCCTACCTCTATAACCAATGCTATGAGCTGGGCACCAGCGAGTAAGGGGGGGTCCGGGGGGGGCACTTGGGGCATGAAGCATCAATGGGGGGGGGGGTTGTCATTGTCTCACAATGGGGACCACAAAGTGATGGAGAGCAAGGTTTGGGGGTATTTTGGGGGTGGGGGGGGGTTCAGAGTGGGGGGGGCTATGGGGGGGTCTTCCATCCCCCCCCCATTACCCCCCCCCAGGTACATCTATCGCCTGTGCCCCTTCAAACGCGTGTCCCAGAAGCCCAAACACGGCGGCGCCGAGACCAACCTGGGGTGAGGGGATCCCCCCATTCCCCCCTATGGGACCCCCAAGTGTGTGCCCCCCCCTCATGTCCATGTCCCCTCCCCCAGGACGTGGGGCTCATGGGCTGGCCCCGAGCACGACCGCTTCAGTGCCATGAAGTACGAGCACGGGACCGGGTGCTGGCAGGGCCCCAACAGGGCCACCACGGTGAGGGGGGGGCCCCATTGACACACACAGCCCCACACCCCCTAAAGGATGCTGCTCCTGCATCCTTGGGTACCTGCGGTCCCAACCCCTTAGGGTATCCCTGTCTCCATCCCATTGCCCACATTCCTTCGGGTATCCTTGTCCCTTTGGGGTATCCCTGTTCTCATTCCATTATCCCCATCCCTTTGGGGTTCCCCTATCCCATTGTCCCCATCCCTTTGGAGTCCCCCCCATACCATTGTCCCCATGCCTTAGGGTATCCCTGTCCTTTTAGGATGCTCCCATCCCACTGTTGCTATCCCTGAGGGTATCCTTATCCCTTTGGGGTATCCCTGTTCTCATTCCATTATCCCCATCCCTTTGGGGTTCCCCTATCCCATTGTCCCCATGCCTTAGGGTATCCCTGTCCTTTTAGGCTGCTCCCATCCCACCGTTGCTATCCCTTAGGGTGTCCTTGCCCCTTTGGGGTGTCCCCATCTGCATCCCATTGGAATCCCCCCCAGGTGAAGCTCTCCTGCGGCACCGAGACCGCGGTGACAGCCACGACGGAGCCGAGCCGCTGCGAGTACCTGATGGAGCTGGTGACCCCCGCGGCCTGCACCAGCCCCCCCCCGCACGAGGAGCACGACGAGCTCTGACCTGGGGTACTGACCCCCCCCCCCCCACGGCCATTGCCCCCCATCTACACAATGAACCCCCCCCCATAGGCATTGCCCCCCATTTACAACATGAACCCCCCCATAGGTACCCACCTCCCCCACACCATGACCTCCCCCCCACGGCCATTGCCCCCCACACCATGACACCCCCCATAGGTACCGACCCGCCCTACACCATGACCCCCCCCCCCATAGGTACCCACCCGCCCTACACCATGACCCCCCCCCCACAGTCATTGCCCCCCCTTTACACCATGACCCCCCCGATGGCCATTGCCCCCCCTTTACACAATGGGGGGGGGGATTGATGCCAGCCCCATCCCTGCCTCACTTTCCCTCTCCTGCATCCCACCAGGAGCCGCCTGGACCTCAGCACTTCCCATGGGAATGGCCACAGGGATGCTGCGACTGAGCCTGGAGTGGAGGGGGAGGGGTTGGGGGGGACACGACCCCCATTATGGGATGGGGGAGGGGGGGGTGAATGTGACTCCAACCAGCATCCATACAAATAAACCCGTGTTTAAAGCCCCCCCCATCAGAGCTCGTCCCGGCTGAGCCGCGAGTGCAGCGCCTGGGAATTCCGCGCTTCCCGACGCAGCTCCGGCGGCTCCCGCATCTTGGGCGAGTGGGAAGAGCCTTCCCGGGATGCGGGAGCTCCGTCCGCATCCCAGAGCGCTGAGGTCTCCGTGTCGCTCACGTATCCGGCGTCTCCCGTGTAATGGGTCGGGAATACCAGGAGCGGCTCCGCCGAGAAGGCCACCAGGTCCCGATGGGGGAAGTGCTGCCTGTACTCGGGGCTGGGGGGAGAGGAGAGTGGGAAGAGGGGGGAAAGGAAGGAAAAGTGGGGAAAGGAAGGAAAAAGTGGGAAAAGGAAGGAAAAAGTGGGAAAAGGAGGAGAAAAGTGGGAAAAGGAGGAGAAAAGTGGGAAAAGGAGGAGAAAAGTGGGAAAAGGAGGAGAAAAGTGGGAAAAGGAAGGAAAAAGTGGGAAAAGGAAGGAAAAAGTGGGAAAAAGAGAGGAAAAGTGGGAAAAGGAAGGAAAAAGTGGGAAAAAGGGGAAAAGTGGGAAAAAGGGAAAGTGGGAAAAGGAAGGAAAAAGTGGGAAAAGGGGGAAAAGTGGGAAAAAGGGAAAGTGGGAAAAGGAAGGAAAAAGTGGGAAAAAGGGGAAAAGTGGGAAAAAGGGAAAGTGGGAAAAGGAGGGGAAAAGTGGGAAAAGGGGGGGAGTGTTTTGCCCGTTGGGATGGGGATGGAGCTCCTGCAGCATCCATGGGGATGCAGGAAAGGTGAAGGGGTGCCAAGGAATGGGTGCTGGAAGGGAAATGGAGCTGACGGAGCATGGAAAACCATAGCCCAAAGGTCAGGAAATCCATAGGGATACGGAGGAGCTGAGGGAATCCATAGGGACACAGAGCCCAAGGGAGCAGGAGCCCACCTGGGATGAGCATCAGTAACTAAAGGGAGGTGAATGCAGCTCCTGGGGCCACGTGGTTGCTCCATCCCCATTCCCGAGCCCTTTCCCATTGTCCATCCCCATTCCCAAGGGACTCACAGCGGGTGCTTATTGAACATGATGGGCAGGAACTCATCCACCGGCAGCATCTTGGCAAGCGGCTCCGCAGCCAGCAGCTTCCGAGCTCCGCGCAGGGATAGGACATATCCCAGTGTCCAATAGGAATAATCTGCTTCCACCAGATTCCTGACGCCCGGAACTGCCTTCTCTGGCCGCTCCACCTGCATCCGCTTCCTCCCGATGTAACTGGGGATGGAGGGGGGGAAGCGGGTTGGGAATGGCGCTGGGATGCTCCATGGCTCCCTCCCTGTGATCCCGGGATGCTCACATCAGATCCCAAGGGATCCCTTCGGCTTCCAGCTCCTGCATCAGGGTCATGAGGCGGCGCTTGAAGAAGATCTCGAAGCGGAGATCGTCCTCGAACACCACAGACTTCCCGAGGCCTCGAGCCAGGATCTGTGGGAATGGGGATCCCAATGGGAAATGGGAATGATCCCAGTGGGAAACGGGAACGATCCCAGTGGGAAACGGGAGTGATCCCAGTGGGAAACAGGAACGATCCCAATGGGAAATGGGAATGATCCCAGTGGGAAACGGGAACGATCCCAGTGGGAAACAGGAATGATCCCAGTGGGAAACGGGAATGATCCCAGTGGGAAACGGGAACGATCCCAGTGGGAAATGGGAACAATCCCAGTGGGAAACAGGAGCGATCCCAGTGGGAAACGGGAATGATCCCAGTGGGAAACGGGAGTGATCCCAGTGGGAAACAGGAGCATTCCCAATGGATGCGAGCGGTGCCGAGACCCTGCCAGGAGCAATGGCAGCCCCCAACCCCTCCCTCCCAATGCTCTCCCCCCCCTTGCGATGAGGGATCCATCCCATTGGGATTAGGGATCCATCCCATTGGGATTCAGGCCTTGTTTCTGCCCTAACATCCCTGCATCCCCTTTCTCACCCTCAGGATGCCACCGGGATCAGGCCCCATCCTTCCCATCGGGATTAGCTATTGGTTCCCATCATTCCCATGAGGATTAAGGGCTCATCCCCATCCTCAACATCCACATCAGGGCTCATTCCCTCTCTTCCCATCAGGATTAGTGACTCCTTCCCATCATTCCCATCAGGATTAGTGACTCATTCCCAGTAGGATGAAGGACTCATCCCCATCCTCAACATCCACATTAGGGCTCATCCCTCCCTCCCCATCAGGGTTAGAGACTCATTCCCATCATTCCCATTAGGACTAGAGACTCATTCCCATCAGGATTAGTGACTCCTTCCCATCATTCCCATCAGGATTAGAGGCTCATTCCCATCATTCCCATCGGGATCAGCTCTCACCTCCTGCCAGACCCGGTAGTGGCTCAGGAAACATCCCAGCTCCCCCTTGGTGAGCGGGCGCCCGTGGTAGGGATCCCTGTATCCCGGCAGCATCCGGATGCCCAGCGCCTCCACCTCGCTGCTGTTCATGGCCCTGCAACGCTTCCGCCTGCATCCCGGCCCCATTCCCAATGGGAATTACACCCGCCCCCCCCCCCCCAGAACTCACTTCCCATCCACGGCCTCCACCAGCTTGCAGGAGATCTCCTGCTCCCATAGGGTCCGCAGCATCCGCGCCCGGCGCTCGCTCCGGCGCCGCAGGTTGATGAGGAAAACCTGTGGGAATGAGCCGGGAATGGGGGGGAAAGGAGCTGGGAATGGGGGGGGAAAGGAGCTGGGAATGGGGGAGGAAAGGAGCTGGGAATGGGGGGGAAAGGAGCTGGGAATGGGGAGGAAAGGAGCTGGGAATGGGGGGGGAAAGGAGCTGGGAATGGGGAGGAAAGGAGCTGGGAATGGGGGAGGAAAGGAGCTGGGAATGGGGAGGAAAGGAGCTGGGAATGGGGGAGGAAAGGAGCTGGGAATGGGGAGGAAAGGAGCTGGGAATGGGGGAGGAAAGGAGCTGGGAATGGGGAGGAAAGGAGCTGGGAATGGGGGAGGAAAGGAGCTGGGAATGGGGGAGGAAAGGAGCTGGGAATGGGGGAGGAAAGGAGCTGGGAATGGGGGAGGAAAGGAGCTGGGAATGGGGGAGGAAAGGAGCTGGGAATGGGGGGAAAGGAGCTGGGAATGGGGGGGGAAAGGAGCTGGGAATGGGGGGGAAAGGAGCTGGGAATGGGGGGAAAGGAGCTGGGAACGGGGAAGGAGCTGGGAATGGGGGGGAAAGGAGCTGGGAATGGGGAGGAAAGGAGCTGGGAATGGGGGGGAAAGGAGCCGGGAATGGGGGTCGGAAAGGGAGAGGAAGGGAAGAGCTTGGGGGGCCTCACCTCATCGAATCCCATCTTGTCCGGGACCTTGGGGGGGACCCAGACGTGGGGGGAGGGCTCTGCAGGGGGGTTCTTCACTGGGGGAGAAAGGATGCTCCATAGGAACCACTCCATAGGAAACAGCTCCATAGGGAATGGTTCCATAGTAACCACTCCATAGGAACTGCTCCATAGGAACTACTCCATAGGGAACAGCTCCATAGGAACCACTCCATAGGAAACAGCTCCATAGGAACTGCTCCATAGGAACTGCTCCATAGGAAACAGCTCCATAGGGAACAGCTCCATAGGAACTGCTCCATAGGGAACAGCTCCATAGGAAACAGCTCCATAGGAAACAGCTCCATAGGAACTACTCCATAGGAAACAGCTCCATAGGGAACCACTCCATAGGAACTGCTCCATAGGGAACCACTCCATAGGAACTACTCCATAGGAAACAGCTCCATAGGAACCACTCCATAGGAAACAGCTCTATAGGAACTGCTCCATAGGAACCACTCCATAGGAAACAGCTCCATAGGAACTGCTCCATAGGAACCACTCCATAGGAAACAGCTCTATAGGAACTGCTCCATAGGAACCACTCCATAGGAAACAGCTCCATAGGAACCACTCCATAGGAAACAGCTCCATAGGAACTGCTCCATAGGAACTGCTCCATAGGAACCACTCCATAGGAACAGCTCCATAGGGAACAGCTCCATAGGAACAGCTCCATAGGAACCAGCTCCATAGGAACCAATCCCTAGGGAGCGGCTCCAGGCCCAGGGGGCTCACCCATGATCTCGAGCAGGAGGTGCTGGAAGCTCTCGGCCTCATCCTGGAGGGAGCTGTGGGAACGCAGCGGAACCGGCAGGAACCCATAAACCTCCTGGTTACAGACGAACATCTGCACCTCTGGGAGCGCAGGGACCGGGAATGGGAATGGGATCGGGAATGGGATTGGGATCAGGAACGGGAATGGGATCGGAGCCCCATGGGATGCCCCATCAGTGATTCCCTGATCCCACGATTCTGTGGATCCCTGACTCCGATCCAACGATCCAGTGATTCCTTGATCCCGTCATTCCCTGATCCCAAACCCTGATCCTGGGATTCCCTGCTCCCATCATGCCCAATCCCATCATTCCCTGCTCTTGATCCCTGCTCCCATCATTCCTTGATCCCAAACCCTATGACGCCCTGATCCCAATTCCCTGATCCCAATCCCTGCTCCCATCATTCCCAATCCCTGCTCCCACCATTCCCGATCCCGCTCCCACCATTCCCAATCCCTGCTCTCATCATTCCCAATCCCTATTCCCATCATTTCCAATCCCTGTTCCCACCATTCCCAATCCCACTCCCATCATTCCCGATCCCTGCTCCCACCATTCCCGATCCCTGCTCCCACCATTCCCAATCCCTGCTCCCACCATTCCCGATCCCTGCTCCCACCATTCCCCATCCCTGCTCCCATCATTCCCAATCCCTGCTCCCACCATTCCCCATCCCTGCTCCCACCATTCCCAATCCCTGCTCCCACCATTCCCAATCCCTGCTCCCACCATTCCCGATCCCGCTCCCATCCCCGCTCACCGGCGCGCCGACAGGCATGGGCAAAGGCAATGATGTCGTCCAGGGCCCAGGTGTAGTCGGGCCCGGGTGGGTAGAAGGAGAGCGCGGCGGCCTTGGCGCGGCGCAGGTCCAGCAGGAAGGTGGAGTGCACCATGGGCACCGCGAAGCAGCCGCGGCGCTCCCGGCGCCGCACCGGCAGGTACAGGGGGGTGCGGCGGTAATAACCCTATGGGGGGTGGGGGGGGTCAGGGCTGCAGATGGCACAGATGGGAACCAAGGGATGCGGGACCTGGATGTGGGACCCAAAGGATGTGGTACCCAAAGGATGTGGTACCCAAAGGATGCTGCCCTCAGCTGTGGTACCCAAGGGATGCTGCCCCCAGCTGTGGTACCCAAAGGATGCTGCCCCCAGCTGCGGTACCCAAAGGATGCTGCCCCCAGCACCCCCCCCTCCTCACCTGCGCCGTCATCCCGCACCAGAAGTTGGAATAAGCTGCCCGTGAGTCCAGCATCGGTGCCACCAGTGTCTTGTTCTCGGCCATCAGCAGCCCCAGGGTGTCGGGGTTGGTGAGGACGTTGTCAGCATCCAGGAACTGGGAACCCCAGCACCCACCAGGAGCCGTCAGCACCCATGGGTGCTCTGTGTGACCCCCCCCCCCCATGTGTGACCCCCCTCACCAGCAGGTAATCGGACCATGCCGCACGCGCAGCCTCCAGCGCCGCCTGACGCAGCCTCATGACGTGCTCATAGCGCAGCGGGGACCAGTGCTTGGGGCCCTCCTCATCGGGGTAGGAGCTATGGGGCAGGGGGGGTACGGGGGGGTCCCCATCAGCACCCATGGAGCCGCCCTCGGGGACAGCACCCACAGGGATCCCCCCAAAACTTGGGCACCCACTGGGATCCTGAGCCCAAACTTGGGCATCCCCGACCTATGGGGACCCCAAACTCAGGCACCTGAATCCATGGGGAACCTAACACCAAATCTGGGTCCCCTCAACCCATGCAGACCCCAAACCTGGGCACCCACAAACTCATGGGGACCCCAAACCTGGGCTCCTGAACACATGGAGACCCCAAGCTTGGGCATCCCCAGCCCTTGGGGACCCCAATCCTGAGCACCCCCAACCCATGGGGACCCCAAACTCAAGCACCTGAACCCATAGGGAACCCAAACCTGAGCACCCCCAACCCATGGGGACCCCAACCCCAAATCTGGGCCCCCTCAACCTATGGGGACCCCAAACCTGCACACCCCCAAACTCATGGGGACCCCAAACTCAGGCTCCTGAACCATGGGGACCCCAACCCCAAACCTGGCCCCCCCCAACCCTTGGGGTCCCCCTTGACCCAACCCCCCCCCCCCCGCTCACGTCGGCTCCTCCAGGGGCCTCCACTCCACGCGGTGGTAGAGGCCGCGCATGCGCAGCAGCCACTCCCGCAGCAGCGCTGTGGTGTTGTCCACGCTGTGGTCCGTGGCCACCCTGCAGTGCGCATGCTCCAACCGGGGCCCGGAGCACACCCCCCCCCCCCCCCTCCCCCGTTGCCCCCCGGGTCACTGCGCCCCCTGCCGGTGTCCCGGTGCCTCCTCATGGCCCCGTTGCTTCCGTTTCCCGGTGTCCCCATATCCCGTTATCCCGGTGCACACCCCCCCCCCCCATGTCCCCATCCCTCCCATCCCATGGTGTCCCGTTATCCCAGTGTCCTGTTATCCCAGTGTCCTGTTATCCCAGTATCCCATTATCCGGGTATCCCATTATCCCGGTATCCCGTTATCCCGGTGTCCCGTTATCCCGGTATCCCGTTATCCCGGTATCCCATTATCCCGTTATCCTTGTGTCCTGTTATCCCAGTGTCCTGTTATCCCGGTATCCCATTATCCCAGTATCCCATTATCCCGGTATCCCGTTATCCCATTATCCCGTTATCCCATTATCCCAGTATCCCATTATCCCGTTATCCCTGTGTCCTGTTATCCCAGTGTCCTGTTATCCCGGTATCCCATTATCCCGTTATCCCATTATCCCAGTATCCCATTATCCCGTTATCCTTGTGTCCTGTTATCCCGGTATCCCATTATCCCGTTATCCCGGTGTCCCGTTATCCCATTATCCCAGTGTCCCTTTATCCCATTATCCCGTTATCCCAGTATCCCATTATCCCATTATCCCGGTGTCCCGTTATCCCATTATCCCGGTGTCCCTTTATCCCATTATCCCGTTATCCCGGTGTCCCATTATCCCGTTATTCCTTTATCCCGGTGTCCCGTTATCCCGGTGTCCCATTATCCCTTTATCCCGTTATCCTGGTGTCCTGTTATCCCAGTGTCCTGTTATCCCGGTATCCCGTTATCCCGGTGTCCTGTTATCCCTTTATCCCGTTATCCCGGTGTCCCGTTATCCCGGTGTCCCATTATCCCATTATCCCGGTGTCCCGTTATCCCATTATCCCGTTATCCCATTATCCCGGTATCCCATTATCCTGGTGTCCCTTTATCCCATTATCCCATTATCCCGGTGTCCCATTATCCCGTTATCCCGGTGTCCCATTATCCCATTATCCCGTTATCCCGGTGTCCCTTTATCCCATTATCCCGTTATCCCATTATCCCGTTATCCCGGTGTCCCATTATCCCGTTATCCCATTATCCCTTTATCCCATTATCCCGTTATCCCGGTATCCCATTATCCCGGTGTCCCATTATCCCATTATCCCGGTGTCCCATTATCCCATTATCCCGGTATCCCATTATCCCGGTGTCCCATTATCCCGTTATCCCGGTGTCCCTTTATCCCATTATCCCATCATCCCGCTGTTATCCCGGTGCCCCCCTCACCACAGCGCCGTCCGCTCCTTGGGATGCCGCAGCCGCTCCAGGGCTCCGAGCGTGACCGGCAGCGCATGCGCCGCGTTCCGGGCCAGCAGCGCCACCGTGACCCGCGGCGGCAGCAGCGGCGACTCCGGCGTCGAGCGCTCCTCGGGGAAGTACCCGAGGACACCGGAACCGGAACCGGGACCGGGACCGGAACCGGGGCCCAGCGCCAGCGCCAGCAGCACCAGCGCCCACGGCCCCGCCGCCATCATGGGCCGCGGCTCCGCCCCCTGGCCGCGACTCCGCCCCCTGGCCACGCCCCCTCCCCGGAGCCACGCCCCCCGGCGTAGGCCACGCCTCTCGCCCCCCTCCCCTGCTCCGCCCACCCCATTCCTGGCTCCTTCCCTCCCCATTCCCTCTCTCCTTGCCCTGTCTATGGAGCCCCCCCCCCCCCATCCAGGCAGGCTCCACATCAATTCCCATCACTCCAATAGGATCCGGTTCCCATCACTCCAATAGGATCCGGTTCCCATCACTCCAATAGGATCCGGTTGGATCCATGCCCCCAGATGGGGTCACAAAGGGGCAGTTCGTATTTTACCTTCCAAATGTCTTGTTTCCAACGTCAAAATCCCACTTCCAAGTCTTTCCCCCCCCCAAATTCCAGTAGTTTTCCCTCCCCAACGTTATTTTCAAGCATTTCCCCTCCAAATTCCAAGTCTTTCACCTCCAAAATCCTCCTTCCAAGGAAAAAAACCCCTCAAATGTCAACTTCCAAGCACCGGGAGCCTGGATTCAGCTCCGTGTTTCCATAGGGCGGCTGCATCCTGCCCCTCAAAGCTCCCTTGTTCCCTCCCATGACATCAGGCCTGGAATATGAGCTCCAGTGGGAGCTGTGGCTGCTCCCAACAGTGCGGGGGGGGGGGGAAGAACCAGCCAGGAATAGCCGAGCTTTGGGATGCAGGAACAGGCAAAGGACACATCTGGGCTGATGTTGGGATGTGCAAACATGGGAATCGCTGTTGAACGCTTCCAATCCCGGGATCTCGGCCACGTCTGGAAGAGCAGCGGTGAGAACCTGGCAATGGGAAGCGTTTGGGAATGTCTCACCCCAGCTGAAGCCAGCCAACATGGAGCTCTTGGACTACAGCAGCGGATGGGGGGGGAGCGTGGATTCAGCATTCCCAACACGTCCGGATTGATGGGAATGGGGTCAAGGGCCCCAAAACTCCAGAGGCTGCAGCAGTGGCCTTGGGTACCAGAGGATCTGGTGTTCCCTGGGCAAGAGCATCCTTCATCTCCAAAACATTCCATTGGGAGTCACTGGGGGGGGAATCGATCCAGCCTTTGGCTGGCAAATATAAAGGGGTATGAAGGGGAATATAAATGGGAATATAAGGGAAACATAAGGGGAATATAAGGGAAATATAAGGGGAATATAAAGGGAATACAAGGGAAATATAAGGGGAATATAAGGGGAATATAAAGATGATATAAAAGGGAATATAAATGGGAATATAAGGGGAATATAAAGGGAATCTAAAGAATGTAGAATGCTCTGGGAATCAGCCAAAAGGCCCCAGAGAGCCGGGATAACCTGGACCAGCCTGTTTGGAAGCAGGCTTTGGGATGCTGGCTGGGATGGGGCTGCGGTTTGGCAGCCGGAGCTGCTGGCACAGAGGGAAGGAGGGAACGTTCCTTGCTGGACCAAAACCTGCTTGTTTGAGCCCGTTTTCCACAGTGGAATTCCGCCCCCCCACCCCCCCCCCCCACCTCCATGCAGGCTCCAATGGCCTCACCTCCAGCTCCTTGTTCCCTGGCATCTGGATGAGCATCCCAAGGAGCCAGGATCCATGTGTGGGAGCCACGGGTTGGCCCCTTCCTCCTCCTTTGGCCAACGGGGGGAGGGGGGTTTAAAGTGAGGGAATTCCTTGTTTTGGGACTGTTTTGGCCCTTCTGGGATGTGGAGCTGCTGGAGCAGATGGAGATGAGCTCTGAAGAGGAAGCTCTTCCCTAGGAGGGTGCTGGGACACTGGGATGAGTTGGATGGAGGTTTGGATGCCCCATCCCTGTTCAAGGCCGGGTTGGATGCAGCTTGGAGCACTCTGCTCCAGTGGAAGGGGCTGGAGCTGGAGGAGCTTTAAGATCCCAACCCATTCCATGATTCCATGATGATACCTGGAAGCTAAACCCTTCCCGTTATGGAAAAAGGAGCAGCAGAAGAGCTGGAATCCATCCCTTTAATACGGAAGCCCATGACACCATTCCAAACTACAGGAATTCCGAGTCGGGAACCTGCACTGGACCAAGCACTGTTTGGTTTAAAGAAGGAGGAAAAGCAGCATTTTGGGCTCTACCTCTCACGTTCCTCACCTGGAATGTCCCGGAGCTGCCCCAACCCCCCTCCATGGGCTCTATGGGATGGAATTCTCCACCGGGATCGTCAGCTCCTTGGCTGCTGCCTCATCCAGGATCCAGCAGAGCTGCCCGGAGCGAGGCCGGACGCGAGCAGCGGGCAGGGGGTTCTCCTCATCCCCTTCCAAGATGCGCTGTCAGGGAAGACGGGAAGAGCCTCAGGAACAAGGGAGCGCTCGGGCTTGAATCGTATGGGAAGCTCCATTCCCATGGATGGCAGGAGGAGGAGGCTGGATGCAAACCTTGACCACAGCGGCTTTGCCTTCGCCCGTGGCCACGAACACCACGGCCTTGGCCGCGTTCAGCACCGGCAGTGTGAACGTGATCCGCTCCGGTGGGGGCTTCGGGGAGTCGGTGATGGCGGCGACCACGGCCTCCTGCTCCTATGGGGAAAACCATGGGAAGAGGGAAAGAGAATGGGAAACCCCACAGCAAAGGGAGAACTGAGGCTCTGGGCATCAATGGGCTGGCTGGGAGCGGCTGAGGGGTCCTCAAACCTTCTGCATCTCTGCTTGAGCTGGGAGCTTGGGCTCCCAAATTCCCTAAATCAGGATAAACTGAGGGATTCAGGGATAAATTCAGGGATAAATTGAGGGATTCAGGGATAAATTCAGGGATAAACTGAGGGATTCAGGGATAAATTGAGGGATTCAGGGATAAATTCAGGGATAAACTGAGGGATTCAGGGATAAATTCAGGGATAAACTGGGGGATTCGAGGATAAATTGAGGAATTCAGGGATAAATTGAGGAATTCAGGGATAAATTGAGGGATAAATTGAAGGATTCAGGGATAAATTCAGGGATAAATTGATGGATTCAGGGATAAATTGAGGGATAAATTGAGGAATTCAGGGATAAATTGAAGGATTCAGGGATAAATTCAGGGATAAATTGATGGATTCAGGGATAAACTGAGGGATAAATTGATGGATTCAGGGATAAATTGACGGATTCAGTGATAAATTCAGGAATAAATTGATGGATTCAGTGATAAATTGAGGGATAAATTGATGGATTCAGGGATAAATTGAGGGATAAATTGATGGATTCAGGGATAAATTGAGGGATAAATTGAGGGATTCAGGGATAAATTCAACCTCAGCAGCTTTCCCCCACCTCTTTGTGACCCCCCCACAGTTACCGGTTAACAGCACGGGGGGGGCCCCGTGTCCCAGGCTCACCTGCAGGAGTGGGTGGCCGGGGAACAGGGAGCACGTGTGTCCATCGGGCCCGACCCCCAACAGCAGCAAATCAAACACGGGCACGGGCTCACCCGGGAACGCCTGTGGAGAGAACGGGAGCTGGGACCGGGCCGGTACCGCCGCTCCCCCCCCCCAACACGGGGCTATGGGGCCGGTACCGCCGCTCCCCCCCCCAACACGGGGCTATGGGGCCAGTACCGCCGCTCCCCCCCCCCCCCAACACGGGGCTATGGGGCCGGTACCGCCGCTCCCCCCCCCCCCAACACGGGGCTATGGGGCCGGTACAGCCGCTCACCCCCCCCAACACGGGGCTATGGGGCCGGTACCGCCGCTCCCCCCCCCTCCCAACACGGGGCTATGGGGCCAGTACCGCCGCTCCCCCCCCCCCCCAACACGGGGCTATGGGGCCGGTACCGCCGCTCCCCCCCCCCCCCAACACGGGGCTATGGGGCCGGTACCGCCGCTCCCCCCCCCAACACGGGGCTATGGGGCCGGTACCGCCCCTCCCCCCCCCTCCCAACACGGGGCTATGGGGCCGGTACCGCCGCTCCCCCCCCCTCCCAACACGGGGCTATGGGGCCGGTACCGCCCCTCCCCCCCCCTCCCAACACGGGGCTATGGGGCCGGTACCGCCGCTCCCCCCCCCTCCCAACACGGGGCTATGGGGCCGGTACCGCCGCTCCCCCCCCTCCCAACACGGGGCTATGGGGCCGGTACCGCCGCTCCCCCCCCAACACGGGGCTATGGGGCCGGTACCGCCGCTCCCCCCCCCCAACACGGGGCTATGGGGCCGGTACCGCCGCTCCCCCCAACCCCCCAACACGGGGCTATGGGGCCGGTACCGCCGCTCCCCCCCCCCAACACGGGGCTATGGGGCCGGTACCGCCGCTCCCCCCCCCCCCCCCAACACGGGGCTATGGGGCCGGTACCGGTACCTGACGGAGCCTCGCGGCGTAGTCAGCGGCGGCAGCGGCGGGGGCCAGGCGGGGGCTGGGAGCCAGGAGCGTCGGGCCGGGGCTGGGCATGCGCGGAAGGAGCCGGGCCTGCGGACAGCGGGGGAAGCGGAGGGGCTCAGCGGCCGCCGGTACCGATGCCCGGTGCTCGGTGCACGGTGCCGGTACCGAGGCCCCCCGGCCTCCATCACCTGGTAGGCCCCGGCGGTGCTGTCCGGGTGCTCCGGGGGCACCAAGCGCTCGTCGCACAGCGCCAGGAGCCACGGGCCCGGTCCGGAGGGGCAGGCCCGGACGGCGGAAGGCAGGTGAAGGGCGAGCAGCTCCACGAGGCTCCCCCCGGACACCCCCAACGTGAAGCGGCCTCCGGCGGCCGCCGCCTGCGCGGCCACGAACCGGGCCAGGCCCGGGCCCGGCTCCCGGAGCACCGAGACGCGACAGGCCGCACCGGGAGCCATGGAGGAGGGTGGCGCGGCGGGAGTGACGTCACAAGAGCGCGTCGGCGCCGTTGCTTAGCAACCCGCGGCCTAAGAGGCCCAGCGCTGCGCCGAGGCCTCGGCCTCGCGTAGCGGCGGCGGCCGGAGGAAGGAGGCGGAAGCGGGCAGAGCTCAGGCGGCTTTACTCCGGTACCCGCTCGGCCTCGCACGGACGGGGCTGCACAAGGCCTCAGGTGAACGCCGGGAGGGGGGGGGCGTGCCATGTGCTCCCCTCCCCTAAGGGTTAAAACGCGGCCTAAGGCCAATGCGGTTAAAAATGGGCTAAAAAGGGTTAAAATGAACCCCCCCCCCCCACGCTGGGCACAGGAACCTCGGTCAATAAATAAGGCCCTGGCCCCCTCCCTGTGCTGGTGGGGTTAAAGAGGCTCTGCAGTGGCAGGGGGTGAGGAACGGGGCTGCCCATGGGGCCGGGTTAGGAGGACCCGCAGGGATGGATCCGAGGGGCTCAGAGCGCAGCTTTGCCGGCCCGGATCCGCTGGTAGAGGCCCTCGTCCAGGGGCACGTATCGGCCCAGCTTCGGGTCCAGGAAGTACAGGCGGTCCGAGGTCTGGTGCGGGTCGAATCCCTCCTCCTGCAGCCGCGTTTTCTGGATCTTAAAGGTGCCTGCAGGGAGAGGAGATGGGGTCAGGCCCAGCAAGGCATGGCTGGAGCTAAGGTCAGGCCCAGCAAGGCAGCTGCTCCAGTGGAGGGTGTCCCTGCCCATGGCATGGGGTTGGAGCTGGAGGAGCGTTAGGGTCCCTTCCACCCACCCCATTCCATGATCCCGTGCCCTTTACAGGCCTGGCGCTCGCTCCTGTCATAGAATCATCATAGAATAGTTAGGATTGGAAAGGACCTCAAGATCATCTAGTTCCAACCCCCCTGCTATGGGCAGGGACAATGGTGCATTGGCCGGGAATGTCCTGCTTTAAAGCCTTGATACCCCTTTGGGGGTCCCAGACCCCATTGGGAGGCTATTTGGAGGTCCCAGACCCCATTGCTGGGGGTCTCACCCCACATTTAAGGCTCCCAAACCCTATTTTGGGGGTCCCAGGCCGTATTTTGGGGGTCCCGGTACCCATTTGGGGATCCCAGACCCTATGGGGAGGGTCTCACCCCACATTTATGGCTCCCAGACCCTATTGGGAGGCACCATCCTCAGAGCAGGAATACCCCTGATGTACCCCACATTGGGATGCTGTTTCACCCCCAGATGCTTCCAAGCTCCCTTTTGGGATGGGCACGTCCCCGGAGAACAGCCGGATCATGGATACCTGTGGTGTCAACCTGGGGAAGGAGCCGCAGGAAGATGGGCCGGGCATAGGGAGGCAGCACCTTCTGCAGCTCCTGGTGGAGGAGACTGGGGCTGAGCTGAGCCTGGGGGTCTGCAATAGCTGCCATCCCAGCTTTGCCTTCCACGCCTGGAACAGAGAGCAGGGATTGAGTGGGGAACCCTTCAACAGAGGCAAGCACAGGCTGGGACTCCTCAAGGTGAAAGGCAGAGGAAGCCCCAGTGAAGCCCTATCCTTGTCCCTCCCTCAATGCCATGCACGGGAATGCAATCCCATAGGATTCATGGGCTGGCACCTGCACAGAATGGCCTCTTCCCACCAAGAGCTCCTACAAAGCTCCCGTTTCTTCCCTTTTTAAGGTGCAAATCAAGATGGTGCCACTGGATTCCTACTGCTTGGAACAAACGTGTCCAACTGCACCCTTTGTTATCATCTGGGGGGGCCTGGTTACAACAGAGGGGACCCCTTCCCACCCGGTCTGATCCCAATGTGGTCCCTCCCTCAACCCCCACAGTTCACCTGGGACCTCCACTCCATACACGGCCACATCGGTCTGGTTGAGGATGCGGCTCAAGGTCCCTTCCACCTCGGTGGTGGAGACGTTCTCCCCGCGCCATCGGAAGGTGTCCCCGCTGCGGTCTCTGAAGTACATGTACCCCAGCTCATCCATCACCAGAACATCCCCTGGCAAGGGCAGAGGAGGCACCAAACCACACCTCAGGACTCGAGGGTACAGCAGGGGGGGAAAGGGTTTAACCCTCTTTGAAGGCACAGCTACAGCTTGGGCAGAGAAGGGATTCAGAGCAGCCCTGTGGGGAAGGACTTGGGGGTGGTGGTGATGAGAAGCTGAACATGAGCCGGCTTCAGTGGGTGCTCACAGCCCAGAAAGCCACTGTGTCCCGGGCTGCATCCAAAGGAGCGTGAGCAGCAGGTGCAAGGAGGTGATCCTGCCCCTCTGCTCTGCTCTGGTGACACCTCACTTGGAGCATTGTGTGCAGTTCTGGTGTCCTCAGCACAAAAAGGACATGGAACTGTTGGAACAAGGATGCTCAGGGGCTGGAGCAGCTCCTGTATGGAGCCAGCCTGAGAAAGTTGGGGCTGTTCAGGCTGGAGAAGAGCTGCGTGGGTACCTCAGAGCAGCTTCCAGTGTCTGAAGGGGGCCTATAGGGATGCTGGGGAGGGACTATTCATTAGGGATAAGGGGTAATGGGTTCAAACTTAACCAGGGGAAGTTTAGATTGGATCTAAGGAGGAAGCTCTTTCCTGTGAGGGTGCTGAGGCACTGGAATGGGTTGCCCAGGGAGGTAGTGAAAGCTCCATCCCTGGCAGTGTTCAAGGCCAGGTTGGATGAAGCCTTGGGTGCCACGGTTGTCCCTGCCCATTGCAAGGGGGATTGGAAGTGGATGAGCTTCAGGTCCTTTCCAACCCTATGGAATCCCAGTCTGAGGTGCTGGAGAGCTGGGAATGCCAGCAACAGGTACCTGACAGGTAGGCCTGGTCTCCTTTGCGGAGCACGTCGGAAGCAATCTTCTTGCTGGTGGCACTCTGGCTGACGTAGCCGTCGAAGCGGCGCAGGGGATCCTGCTGGTTGATCTGCCCCACCAGCAATCCCGGCTCTCCTGCAGGGAACAGCAGCAACAGAGCTGGCACCAGCCTTGCCCCATGAGCTCCGCTGTGGCCAGGCCAAGGGATGTGCGGGTGCTGAACTCATCCGGCTGTGGAGGAAAGAGCTGGAAGTGAAAACCTGGGGATGACACAAGAAACCCCTTAAACCAGGTGCTGGAGGGAAGGGATGGATCCAGAGGGACCGGGAATGCCGGAGAGCTGGGAACCTCATGAAGTTCAACAAGGGCAAGCTCCTGCTTCCAGGTCAGGGCAATGCCAAGCCCACAGGCTGAGGATCACCCCATCCCTGGCAGTGCTCAAGACCAGGTTGGATGGGCCTCGGAGCAAGCTAGTGGAAGGTGTCCCTGCCCATGGGTCCCTTCCCAAACCATTCCATGATGCTGTGATTATTTTGGAACGAAGCCCCAGGATTGATGGGTTTGGGGTGATGCTCACCTGGGCGACAGGGAATACAGAGCCCCCGGGAATCCCGGATCAGCTCCATCGTGTCCTCGTTGACCTTCACCAACCGAATGGGATAAATCCCAGGCAAAATCCGACTGTTGAAACCACAAGCCCCAACCTTTGGAAAGACAGGAAAGAACCCAAAAGGCTTTCAAGAGAACAGCTTGGGGTTTGACAGGAGGAGGGAGCCAGGAGGGGCTGGGCTCTGCTCCCAAGGGATGGGACAAGAGGAAACGGGCCTCAAGCTGCACCAGGGGAGGTTTAGGTGGAGCCAGGGAACAATTCCTTCCCCAGAGGGTGCTCAGGCACTGGAATGGACCCGAGCATCACAAACCACGTAGCCAAGGCCCTCAATGGCACGGGTTAGGGATGGCCTTGGCCACGTCGGATAACGGTTGGAGGGGATGAGCTTAAAAGCTCTTTCCCAGCGTGGTCCAGTCCAGGATTCCCCCATTCCCTTCCTGCTCACCTTCCCGTCCAGGTTGGCAATGCTGCAGTTGCACTCCGTGGCCCCATAGAACTCTCCAATCTGCTTGATGCGGAAGCGCCTGGTGAAGTCCTCCCAGATGATGGGCCTGAGGCCGTTGCCCACTGCCAGGCGCACGCGGTGCTGAGCCTCTGCCTCCCGCACGGGCTGGTTCAGGAGGTACCTGCAGATTTCCCCAATGTACTGAATGATCTGGAGCAGCAAAAGACAAAAGCAGGGCTCAGGTTGCAGGTGAGCCAAGGCCCAGGTGCCCACGAAGCCACCGGTGTGAGGGCACCTCCTGCACCTGGACATGTGTGACTGGGGGAGAATTTGTTGCCCCAAGAGAAATAAGCCAAAGTAAGAGGGTTCCTGCCCTCTGGAATCCATCCAGGAGGGCTCCCTTCAGCATGGGTAAAGGTGTTTGGAGGCAGGAGAAGCCTCATGCTGCAGGAGACACATGGAAAGACCTCTAGGAAGATTGAGGCTCCATCATGAACTCAGAGCTTGATGCAGCAAAATGCAGGCTGGAGATCCAGTTACAGGCTCTAAATGGTGCTGCAGGTGGAGAGGGCAAGGAAAGCAGCAGGGAGGAGAAGGAGCTGCTTAAATTAGAAGGTAACAGACACAAATAGATGTTTACTGGGGATGAAGAGCCAAGAGGATTCCTCTGCAGATCTTGCCAGCGTGAGTAAGCCCTGGCAGTGCTTCCCTGCAGCAGGGAGGGATGCAGACAGGGGGGTTACAAGCTGGTCTTGACAACTTGACAAAGAGGAAGCAGGAGATGTTGGAGGTTGTCTGCCTGGGCTTTCCTGAAGCCCTGGATGCTGTTTCCCACAGGATTCTCCCTGCAGAAACTGGCTTGGATGGGGAAAAGAATGGCTGGATGGCCATGGGGGGGAATGGGGTTACAGCCCGTTGGTGGCTGGTCACAAGCCTTGTGAGGAGCAGCAAAGGGAACTAGGGGTGTTTAGCCTGGAGAAAAGGAGGGTCAGGGGAGACCTTCTGGCTCTCTGCAGCTGCCTGGAAGGTGGGGATTGGCCTCTTCTCCCCAGGAAGAAGGGACAGGAGAAGAGGAAATGCCCAAGTTGTGCCCAGGGAGGGTTAGGTGGGACATTTAGCAACAATTCCTTCACCCAAAGGCTCGGCAAGCACTGGAACAGCCTTCCCAGGGCAGTGGTGCAGTCACCACCCCTGCAGGGGTTTAAGAGGTGGCACTGAGGGCCACAGTGGAGTGCTGGAGTTTGAGGTTTACAATGGGACTCAATGATCCTAAAGGTCTCTTCCAACCAAAGCAATGCCAGGATGGATGAAAAACCTTCCCTAAGGTCCCCCACGCCTCAAGCAGCAGCGACAACGTGAAGGCACCACAGTGCAGGCACCAAAAGGAGCAGGGAAGTGTCTGGAGAGGAAGGATGAAGCAGTGGCCCCATCCGCAGGGCCCTCACCGTGCATTTGTACTTGACACAATCATCCCAGAAGCGACTGGCTGAGAACTTCTTCCTGATCACCACAGTGAGGCCGTGGATGAGGCACTGCCCGATTCCCATGATGTTCCCTGGAGCACAAGGAGAGCGTTGTTAGCACCCCCTTCACTGCCAAGGAGGCTTCACCTCTGCTGAGGAGGAGGAGGGAGGAGGAGGGAGGAGGAGGAGGAAGGAGGAGGAGGAAGGAGGAGGAGGAAGGAGGAGGAGGAAGGAGGAGGAAGAAGGAGGAGGAAGAAGGAGGAGGAAGAAGGAGGAGGAAGAAGGAGGAGGAAGAAGGAGGAGGAAGAAGGAGGAGGAAGAAGGAGGAGGAAGAAGGAGGAGGAAGAAGGAGGAGGAAGAAGGAGGAGGAAGAAGGAGGAGGAAGAAGGAGGAGGAAGAAGGAGGAGGAAGAAGGAGGAGGAAGAAGGAGGGAGGAGGAGGGAGGAGGAGGGAGGAGGAGGGAGGAGGAGGAAGGAGGAGGAAGGAGGAGGAAGGAGGAGGAAGGAGGAGGAAGGAGGAGGCAGGAGGAGGTAGGAGGAGGAAGGAGGAGGAAGGAGGAGGGAGGAGAAGGGAGGAGAAGGGAGGAGAAGGGAGGAGAAGGGAGGAGAAGGGAGGAGAAGGGAGGAGAAGGGAGGAGAAGGGAGGAGAAGGGAGGAGAAGGGAGGAGAAGGGAGGAGAAGGGAGGAGAAGGGAGGAGAAGGGAGGAGGAGGGAAGAGGAGGGAGGAGGAGGGAGGAGGAGGCTGCTGCTCACCTGCAGAATGGTAGAGGGGGAGGCAGTTGTAGAGGACATCGTCCGGGTGCATTTTGTAAGCGTAGTAACCAAAGGCAGCTATGCGGTAATACCTGCAAGAGCACAAGAGGGATGTGGAGCTGCTGGAGCAGGGCCAGAGGGGACCACCGATGGGGATGCCATGAGGGCTGGAGCATCCCTGCTCTGGAGCCAGGCTGAGAGAGGGGAAGGCTCCTTAAGGGGAGAGCTTAGAGCAGCTCCAGTGCCTAAAGGGGCTGCAGGAAAGCTGGAGAGGGGCTTGGGATGAGGGATGCAGGGACAGGACAAGGGGAATGGCTTTAACCTGCCAGAGGGGAGACTGAGATGAGCTCTTAGGCAGTTTTCCCTGTGAGGGTGGTGGGACACTGGGATGGGTTGAATGGAGAAGGTTTGGATGCCCCATCCCTGTTCAAGGCCAGGCTGCATGGGGCTGGGAGCAAGCTGCTCCAGTGGAAGGTGCTCATGGCAGGGGGTTGGAGCTGGAGCTGGAGGAGCTTTAAGGTCCTTTCCAATCCAACTCAGTCTGGGATCTGATGATTCTAGGTGAGCTGAGACAGGGGTTCATGATGTGGAATGAACCTGTGGTCCTCACCTGCTGTGCACCACAATGGCAGCTTTGGGCATTCCTGTTGTTCCTGACGTGTAGATGTAGAAGAGCCGATCTAGAAGAACAGAAACAGGCATCAGAGGGAGTGTTCTCAACTGCCTGACCTGATGCCCACAGCCTCTGGGTGGTGGTTTGGGCTTTGTTCACAGCAGCTTAGGAACAGCTCTGAGATGGTGACAGACATGGAGCTGCAGCCTGAGGGACACCCTGCATGCTGTCCATAGCAGCAACCACAGGAGCTCCAAGGACACAAACTCTATCCCTTCCCACAAGTTCTCCTGGGATTAGATCAGCTCCTCCAGGTCCAACTCTAATTCCAAATCAATCAAGAAGGTAAATCTGAAGCTGGGGCTGGTGGTAGGGCAGGTATCCAGTGACTGAAATATATAACCTAAAGGAAAAGCCTCTTTAGCAGCATCATTCCTCCTACAGTAAAGGAAGGACCAAAGTAAGGCTCACTGCTCATAGACATCTTAAAGCCTGAAACACAGCCTGGAGGCCATGTAGCATCTTCCCTCTCCTGAATCCCAACCCCACCAATGCTCCTCCTTGCCACAAGCCAGGAAGGATGTCCATTGGCCATGAGCTGGGAAACATGTCCATTCCCCTATTGTGGGGGAAGGCAATGGAGGCTCTTAAATGCTGGAGGTGAACTGTCAGCACGCTGCCTGCTTCACCCCACACACATCCCTGCTCCCCTGTCACAGAAGGGTTGCCTTTGGGAAGGCACCAATCTCCCTCCTTCAGGTCCTGTAAAGCTTGGGAATTGCAGAGAATGAGAAACATAACCCAGAGCCTCTGGAACCAGGATTTGGGGTTTGTTTCCTCTTCTTTCCCCCCCTCCTTTCCTCTCTTTGTGACTCCAAACTGGGTGGATTTCTTCCCTGCCCCTTGCTGTCTCCTTGCTTTGCTGTCACCTGGACCAGCTCTCACACCCATCACACTGACAATGAAAAGTCCTTCATTACCATCTAAACCTTTGCCTGGAATCTGAGCTGGGGCTGACTTGGATGCAGCGCTCAGGAGAGGATCGAGATGTGTGGTCCCCACAGGAACAAGAGCTGGGTTATAGTCACCAGAGCAGAACTTGGCCATGTTCTTCCCCAGCATCCCATTCACTTCAGATATTGCTGCAAGACAAAAGAAGTCACTTTTGCAACACCCAGAACGCTCAGGCAGTGGCAAAAAAGAACGTGGACATCATCTGCTTGTGCCCCAGACCCACAGATAAAGGGGGCAAACAAGAAGGCTAGAGAGGGGCTTTGGACAAGAGATAGAGGGACAGGACAAGGGGAACGGCTTTAACCTGTCAGAGGGGAGCTGGAGATGAGCTCCTCCCCATGAGGGTGGTGGGACACTGGGATGGGTTGAACGGAGAAGGCCTGGATGAACCATCCCTGTTCAAGGCCAGGCTGGACACAGGGGCTTGGAGCAAGCTGCTCTTAGTGGAAGGTGTCCCTGCCCGTGGCAGGGGGTTGGAAGTGGCTGGGCTTTAAGGTCCCTTCTTCCCACCCCATCCCATGATCCTATGAACACTTCTACCTTTTGCAACAGGACAAGCACCAACGTCCCGAGCTTTCCATGCCTCCAGCTGCCTTTGGGGCTGTTGCTTACTCGAGCTCGGCCTCACTGAGCCCAAGAGCTCAGGAGCGATGGAGTGACCCACCTGAGGACAGCTCCCCTCCGAAGACAAGGGCTCTGGCCCCTGAGCTCCTCACGCAGTAGACCAGGGAATCCAGGCGCAGGTTGAAGTTGATGAGAGCCGCCTCGATGCCCACCTTGGCCATCCCCAGCCACAGGCCCACGAACTCGGGGCGGCTCTCCATGAAGATGGCAATGACATCCCCCCCACGGAAGCCCTGCTGGGAGCAGCAGTTGGCCACAGCGTTGGAATACTCCTCCAGCCTCCTGAAGCTCCACTGCTCCCCGGTGCCTTCGTAGATCAGGGCCACTTTGTCGGGGTGCCGGAGGACGACGGCCTGGAACATCTTGGGGACGGTGCTCCGGGCTTGCTGATGCTTCCGCAGCTGGTACTTGACCCGCACCAGCACCGAGAGGCCGCTGCAGTGAGGACAGAGCACAATGAGGGGGGTTCCAGCAGTTGGGAAGGGCAGGATGGACGTCAGCCTGAAAATGGAACTTCCAAGTGCTGCTGCCCTAAGGAAGGCATTGGGATTATGGCAAATAAAGAGGGTACCACAACTGTTGTGGAGCTGGGAAGCACAGGCAAGCCGTCTTCACCTTAAAGAGGGTAAATGGCCTCTTTTAACCATATATCCTGACAGAAAAAGCCTTGGCAACGTGCTTCCTGTGGGACAAGTGTTGCTCTCACCGGCTTCATCTGCAGTGGCTCCAAAAGCATGGGGAAGCCAAAGCTTCCAGCAAGCAAAGGCAAAGGTTCCTCCTTTTCCCTGCAAGCAGGAGCATCCTCCTGGGGCTCCATCCCTGCCACAGGCCATGGAAGGAAGCCAGGCTGCTGGAATGCCACCATCACAGCCCCCATCCAAGATCCCACCCAACCTATGGCTCTCACTCCTGTTGAAAGGCAGGGCTCCCTTAGCAGGAACGGCCACGACCAAGGAGGTGGAGGTTTCCCTTCCATCCTGCAGGGAACGGGGGCTCTCATGATCTATAACCCACGGCCATGGGAAGCCTCCATGAAGCAAAGCTCGGCTGCTGCCTGCATCTCCCTCCCCGCATGGGGGATCCCTCCGCAATGGGAATGAACCCATTCCCCCTGGAACCAGGGCAGCAGCGGGGGGGGGGGGGGGGGGGGGGCTCCCATTGCCCTCCCCAGCAGGAACTGGGGAAGCTGTGGAGCAAGAAGAGGCTTGGAGAGCTCCCAGGGGTCATTGGACAGCATTGGAAGGGCCCCGTTCAATGTCAAGGGCAGGGGCCGGATAAAGCCCCGCGGGGGGGGGGGAGGGCGTTCCAGCCCCGAGCCCTTGGCAACGGCAGCGCTTGCCCGGGGCCCGAGGCTCACCCGGTGCCAAGCCGGGAACAGAGGAGCCTTTGCAGCCTCTCCCCGTGCTCAGGGGCCCCTGCCAGGCCCTGACGTTATTCCCAGCTTGAGGAAGCTGCTCTTCAAACGCACCGGCAGGCAACGGGGAAGCTGCCAACGGCAGGACCCTTGGGAATCCCTTGGGATCCTTGGGAATCCCTTGGGATCCTTGGGAATCCTTTGGGATCCTTGGGAATCCCTTGGAATATTTGGGAATCCCTTAGAATCCTTGGGAATCCCTTTGAATCCTTGGGAATCCCTTGGAATCCTTGGGAATCCCTTGGAATCCTAACGGGACATCCCCACCGAGGCCTAACCCCGCACAACCCAACGGGATGAGCCCCCCCCCCCAGGGAAGCGGCTCCAAGCCACCGGTTGGAGATGGCTCCAAGCGGCCCTCCCAGCACCCCCAGGGCTGAGCACTCACAAGAGGTCCCTCGGAGCCGTCCGGTACAGCAGCCGCAGCAGCCGCCATCCTCCGCCGCACACGCACAGCCCGAGCGCGGCCAACAGGCTCCATGGCCACGGGGCACCGAGGAAGCGCAGCAGCCCCAGGGAGCCCAGCGAGGCCGCGCACAGCCCGGCCGGGTGCATGGTGCCGGGGGCAGCGCTCCGAGGCCGGCTCCGACCCCCGGCTCCGACCCCCGGCTCCGACCCCCGGCTCCGGGCTCCGACCCCCGGCTCCGGCCCCCGGCTCCGGCCTCCGACCTCCGGCTCCGCCGCCGCCTGAGGTGAAGCCCCGCCTCCTCCTCGCTGAGGGGAGGGGCAAAGAGGAAACGCGACATTCTATTGGTTGAGGGAGGGGTGGTCGGGTTCGGATTGGTCGAGAGGGAGTGACGTAGGGGGAACGCCCCTTGGGCCTCATCGAGTCATGCTCTACCCCCGGCGCCGGTGCCCGAGGGGAGCTGCGGGGAGGGGGGAACCGGAGGGGATGGGGATGTGAATAGGACGGAGATGGGATGGGATGGGGATGAGGATGGGGATGAGGATGGGGATGGGATGGGGATGGGGATGAGGATGGGGATGAGGATGGGGATGAGGATGGGGATGAGGATGGGGATGAGGATGAGGATGAGATGGGGATGAGGATGGGATGAGAATGGGGATGGGGGGATCCGTACCAGAACCGCCCCGGAACCCCATAACCGGGTCCCTCACTTTTCCCCCCCGATCCCACTGCACCGGGACCCCATAACTGGGTCCTTCACTTCCCCCCCTCGATCCCACTGCACCAGAACCCCATAACCGGGTCCCTCACGGTTCCTAACCCCCCCCGATCCCACTGCACCAGAACCCCATAACCGGGTCCCTCACGGTTCTTAACCCCCCCCCCCCGATCCCACTGCACCGGGACCCCATAACCGCTTCCCACAGAGCCCCAACGGGACCCCCCCATCCCGAGACCGCCTCTGACCTCCCCTTTTAAGCCTCTTTAGCGGCTGATCCGCGGTCATTAACATCCGTGCCCGGCACCGGGCTCCGTTCCCGAGCCCTCAGCGCTCTGCCCATGGCCGCCCTCTTCACGGGCAAGGTCCTGGTGTCCAACCGGGAACGGGACGAGGTGGAAACGGAGCAGGAGCTGCAGCGGGCGCTGGACAACAAGGTCCTGCTGCTGTACTTCGGCTCCGGGCAGTGTCCGCGGTGCCGCCGCTTCGCTCCGCTCCTCAAGGACTTCTTCCTGCGGCTCACGGATGAGTTCTACGTGGACCGAGCCTCGCAGCTCGGCCTGGTTTACGTGTCCCGGGATGAGACGGAGGAGCAGCGGAGCGCGTTCCTGCGGAGCATGCCCGAGCGCTGGCTCGCCCTTCCCTTCGGGGATGCCTTCGGCAGGTACGGGCGAGCCGGGAGAGCCGTTTCCATCCCGGGGTTTTCCCCTCTGTGCATGGGGAAGAAGCACAAAGCGCTTTGGCTGAGCCGGTTTCTATAGGAAAACCGTTTCCCTCTTCCCCCTCCCCCGCGTTTTGGTATCTTTGGAATTCCCGTTTTATGGCACGTCTCGAGAAGCCCCAGTGGGGAGGATGGATGCAGCCAGGCAGGCTGGAAGCGTGGTTAGTGTAACCCCATTAGTGACAAGGACAAGCTGCAATGAGCAGTGGGAATGATCTCATTATTAACAGGAGGACGTTAACGTTTAAGTGTCTTGGGGCTGTTTAAGTGCTGCTCCTTGAAATCAGCTCCCTGCAGCCATCCCATATCCCCAGGGGCTGATGCCAAGATCCCCTTCTCCCAGCCCCACCGAGCTCCCCATTAGGCTCAATTACCAGGGATGGGCAAACGAGTGGGTGACAGTCAGCAAAGAGGCCCCACATAGCCAGGATGCCCATGGGAATCCTATTGGATGATGAGGATGAGGAGCAGGAAGGATGAGGAGCAAGCAGGGAGGATGAGGAGCAAGCAAGGAGGATGAGGAGCAAGCAGGGAGGATGAGGAGCAAGCAGGGAGGATGAGGAGCAGGGAGGATGAGGAGCAGGGAGGATGAGGAGCAGCAATCCGGTCCCCTTCCCTACTTGAGGCTCATTCCCCCTTTGCCTTGTAGGGAGCTGGAGCTGCGCTTCTCCATCTCCGAGGTGCCAGCGGTGGTGGTGCTGAAGCCAAACGGGGAGGTGATCGTCGGGAATGCCGTAGAGGAGATCCGGAGCATGGGCCCTGCTTGCTTCCAGAGCTGGCAGGAGGCTGCCGAGCTGGTGGACAGGAATTTCCTCCTGGCAGAGGATTGGGATAAGCGGAGCAGGAGAAGCATCACGGACCCCATTCGCCGCCTCAAGTACAAGCTGGACAAGAAGATGGAGGCAAAGAACAAGGAAAGGGAAGAGGAAGGCGAAGACTTGGAATAGGGGCTCCGAGAAGTGGCTGCGTGGGCTGATGCCCCTATCCAGCATCTCCAGGACAGCAACATCTGCATCCTCCTAGGACCTGGGGCAGTGAAAAGCCCCAAGATCTTTGTCATTTATCTGCCAAAAACAAAAAGGGAGAAGAAAAATAACTGCAAAAGACCAGAATTTGGGGAATAACTCACTAAACAATTCAAAAAATGGGAATTCACAGAGCTATGGAATGGGGGGGGGGAGGGGTGGGGTGGAAGGGACCTTCAAGCTCCTCCAGCTCCAACCCCTGCACCTTCCACTGGAGCAGCTTGCTCCAACCTGGCTTTGAGCACTGCCAGGGATGCGGCATCCAAACCTTCTCCATCCAACCCATCCCAGTGTCCCCAGGGAAGAGCAGGTTGAAGAGCAGGTTAAAGCCATTCCCATTTTCCTGCCTCTCCATCCCTCATCCCAAGCCCCTCTCCAGGTCTCCTGCATCCCCTTTAGGCACTGGAGCTGCTCTAAGCTCTCCCCTTCAGGAGCCTTCTCCTCTGCAGGCTGGACCAGCCCAGCTCTCTCAGCCTGGCTGCAGAGCAGGGATGCTGAAGGCAGGCAGAGGCCACGCAGGGCTGGCTGGTTCCACTTGTTTTCTCCCTTCATCCTCCCTTTGTTCACCCAGCAAGTCCTACAGGGAAGAAATCCCCTCATCCAAATGCTCGGGAGGGACTTGGCTTGAGGCAGAGCAAGCCGGGTGCATCCTTGGGGATGCTCCATGCAGGGATGCAGGGTGAAAAGGCACCAAGACACCCAAAAGTGCTTTCAGGTGAGGGGTGCTGGAGGAGGGAGGCTGTGCACGGATGGGCACAAGTGGACCCCTACCTGAAAGGGGTTGCAAGGATGCTGGAGGGGGACCTGCATCAGGGATAGGACAAGGGGTGATGGGTTCAGACTGAAACAGGGAAGTTCAGGTTGGAGATAAGGAAGTTCTGCCCTGGGAGGGTGCTGGGACACTGGGATGGGTTGCCCAGGGAAGTGGTGGATGCCCCATCCAGGCAGTATTCAAGGTCAGAGCCTTGGGTACCATTGTCTAATACGAAGCATCCCTGCCTATGGTTGGAACTAGATCATCTTCAGCTCCTTTCCAACCCAACCCATTCCATGATTCCATATTTAACAAGGCCTTTCACCAGCCCTTCCCATTTTGGTTTAACCCTATTCAATATTTAACCCTATTTATCATCATTTTCCTATTTTAACCCCCAAAGTTGCCTTTACCTTGCACTAGTGCCCCCTTCTGGCTCTTCGGCCCTGGGCCCACACGGCCATTTGCGTCCAAAAAATTCCCTCTATTTTAGTTCCAATTCAATCCAATGTGTGATTTAAAGTGGGAAACAAGCTTTTAATATCCTTGCAGCTCCTACTTAGTCTTACTCTGAAGGGCTTTTAGCACCTGGTAGTTGTAGCAACCCTGAGGAGCACTAGAGCACACAAACACACAAACTAGCTTCCAAATGCATTTTGAGACCCATCAATACAAGTTATGTTTGCAAATATACATAGAAACACTTAAACATGTTCAGCTACTGCTTTAAAAAGTGAAGTCTTATCAGTAAAAGTAGTAAGGCTCAACACTTACCTTGCTTTAGCTGCATTACAGATGACTGCTTGAGGCTGGCTGAAGCTCCTGGTAATGGATTTTGAATGGAGTTCTCTTTCTCCACCTCCTGTTTCCGAAGCCTCTTACTCTCTTTCCATGTACATCTTCCCATGTCTCTCCAGTTAACCAGTTAACTCAGTCAAACTGGGAGTTGTGTCAGCCTCAGCAAGACTCCCCCCACAAGCTCAATATGAAACATTGCAATTAAAAGCCATTTCCGAGTCCAATCACACATATAGGGCACACCAGCCCCACATACTTTGCCTTGTAGTGGTACTTGTGGGGCAGCACTTCATGGCACTTGGAACAAGAGCAGACCAGGCCACCTCTGGGCTCCCACAGCAGGAGAAGAGACCTCTGCCAGCCTAGGCCCGAGTTTAAGGTACCCAAGAAGAGGTCCAGCAGCAGCCAAGTCCAGCCTGGAGTCTATCAGGCTTCAGAACAAGCAGCAATCCAGTCCGCAAATCACCATCAGGTCCAGCAATTGCCAAGCTGCTCTGTAATCATAGAGAAGGTTAAACCAGGCGGTCAGTCTAAAGTCCAGATTAAGAATCTTCACAGGCAGGGACAGGGCTGAAAAACAGCATTCCTCCAGCAAAGCTCTAAGAAAGAACTTAGGCTCAGAGCTGGGTTTAAATAGGGCTCCTGGGTGTGGTCTGGTGCACAGGTGAGGCTGTTTAGGGTCATTAAGGCTTACTAATGCCCTCCACTGCCTTAAGGGGGCACCTGAGAGCAATGGAACATTGTAGTTCTATCCACAGGGCCCACAGAGTGAGGTGTGATTGCAGTGTTGGGATGGGGTTTTGTTCCATCTGTTAGTTGGTTGGTCTTCCTCACCTGGCCCCAGAAATATCCTATCAAATTAATGTTCTGTGTATAAGACACAACCACAACCACTTCATTTGTGTGGGATTCAGTAAATCCTCTTGGAGACTTTATGATTCTGTTCAGTTCTGGGAGACTTTGGAAGAGTGGGTCCATAAACACAACCCTCAGCAAGGCACACACCATCTGAATGGGTACTTCCTAATAGCCCCTGTACTGTTTATTTCACATTAATTTCAGCCTACAAGGAGTTCAGGTGTTCACTTTCCATTCAGATCTGAAGAGAAATTTAGGACAGGATTTTTATGCTACCAATTCCCGACTAGTTTTAAACTGTTTTTGGTGACTTCATAAATACTTATGGTCATTTCTGTCCTGTTTTAAGTTGCTCTTGCTCTTGTTGCCCACGGCAACGGCCCTGGGGGCCGGGGGCAGAGAGTGAGGGGCGGGCTGGGGTAGCGTTGCGAAGGCAGGCGTGCGCTGAACAGGCGCAGCACCAGTACCCCCTCCTGGACCTCCGGCCCCGGGCGCGGGGGCCCGGCGTTCGGGCGGGTTGGCAGGGCGCCCGGGCCCGGGCGGCCGGGGCCGGGGGGGGCCTTGTTGCCCACGGCAACGGCCCTGGGGGCCGGGGGCAGAGAGTGAGGGGCGGGCGGGGGGCAGCGTTGCGAAGCCAGGTGTGCGCTGAACAGGCGTAGCACCAGTACCCCCTCCTGGCCCTCCGGCCCCGGGCGCGGGGGCCCGGCGTTCGGGCGGGTTGGCAGGGCGCCCGGGCTTGGACGGCCAGAGCCGGGGGGGGACATTGTTGCCCACGGCAACGGCCCTGGGGGCCGGGGGCAGAGAGTGAGGGGCGGGCGGGGGGCAGCCTTGCGAAGGCAGGCGTGCGCTGAACAGGCGCAGCACCAGTACCCCCTCCTGGCCCTCAGGCCCCGGGCGCGGGGGCCCGGCGTTCGGGCGGGTTGGCAGGGCGCCCGGGCCCGGGCGGCCGGGGCCGGGGGGGGCCTTGTTGCCCACGGCAACGGCCCTGGGGGCCGGGGGCAGAGAGTGAGGGGCGGGCGGGGGGCAGCGTTGCGAAGCCAGGCGTGCGCTGAACAGGCGCAGCACCAGTACCCCCTCCTGGCCCTCCGGCCCCGGGCGCGGGGGCCCGGCGTTCGGGCGGGTTGGCAGGGCGCCCAGGCCCGGGCGGCCGGGGCCGGCTTTGTTGCCCACGGCAACGGCCCTGGGGGCCGGGGGCAGAGAGTGAGGGGCGGGCGGGGGGCAGCGTTGCGAAGCCAGGTGTGGGCTGAACAGGCGCAGCACCAGTACCCCCTCCTGGCCCTCCGGCGCCGGGCGCGGGGGCCCGGCGTTCGGGCGGGTTGGCAGGGCGCCCGGCCCCGGGCGGCCGGGGCCGGGGGGGGGCCTTGTTGCCCACGGCAACGGCCCTGGGGGCCGGGGGCAGAGAGTGAGGGGCGGGCGGGGGGCAGCGTTGCGAAGGCAGGTGTGGGCTGAACAGGCGCAGCACCAGTACCCCCTCCTGGCCCTCCGGCCCCGAGCGCGGGAGCCCGGCGTTCGGGCGGGTTGGCAGGGCACCCGGGCCCGGGCGGCCGGGGCCGGGGGGGGCCTTGTTGCCCACGGTAACGGCCCTGGGGGCCGGGGGCAGAGAGTGAGGGGCGGGCGGGGGGGCAGCGTTGCGAAGCCAGGCGTGCGCTGAACAGGTGCAGCACCAGTACCCCCTCCTGGCCCTCCGGCCCCGGGCGCGGGTGCCCGGCGTTCGGGCGGGTTGGCAGGGCGCCCGGGCCCGGGCGGCCGGGACCGGGGGGGGGCCTTGTTGCCCACGGCAACGGCCCTGGGGGCCGGGGGCAGAGAGTGAGGGGCGGGCGGGGGGCAGCGTTGCGAAGCCGGGCGTGCGCTGAACAGGCGCAGCACCAGTACCCCCTCCTGGCCCTCCGGCCCCGGGCGCGGGGGCCCGGCGTTCGGGCGGGTTGGCAGGGCGCCCGGGCCCGGGCGGCCGGGGCCGGGGGGGGGCCTTGTTGCCCACGGCAACGGCCCTGGGGGCCGAGGGCAGAGAGTGAGGGGCGGGCGGGGGGCAGCGTTGCGAAGCCAGGCGTGCGCTGAACAGGCGCAGCACCAGTACCCCCTCCTGGCCCTCCGGCCCCGGGCGCGGGGGCCCGGCGTTCGGCAACAAGGCCCCCCCCGGCCCCGGCCGCCCGGGTCCGGGCGCCCTGCCAACCCGCCCGAACGCCGGGGACCCGCGCCCGGGGCCGGAGGGCCAGGAGGGGGTACTGGTGCTGCGCCTGTTCAGCGCACGCCCGGCTTCTCAACGCTGCCCCCCGCCCGCCCCTCACTCTCTGCCCCCGGCCCCCAGGGCCGTTGCCGTGGGCAACAAGGCCCCCCCCCGGCCCCGGCCGCCTGGGCCTGGGCGCCCTGCCAACCCGCCCGGCCGTCGGGCCCCCGCGCCCGGGGCCGGAGGGCCAGGAGGGGGTACTGGTGCTGCGCCTGTTCAGCGCACGCCTGGCTTCGCAACGCTGCCCCCCGCCCGCCCCTCACTCTCTGCCCCCGGCCCCCAGGGCCGTTGCTGTGGGCAACAAGGCCCCCCCTGGCCCCGGCCGCCCGGGCCCGGGCGCCCTGCCGACCTGCCCGAACGCCGGGGACCCGCGCCCGGGGCCGGAGGGCCAGGAGGGGGTACTGGTGCTGCGCCTGTTCAGCGCACGCCTGGCTTCGCAACGCTGCTACCCGCCCGCCCCTCACTCTCTGCCCCCGGCCCCCAGGGCCGTTGCCGTGGGCAGCAAGGCACCCCCAGCCCCGGCCGCCCGGGCCCGGGCGCCCTGCCAACCCGCCCGAACGCCGGGGACCCGCGCCCGGGGCCGGAGGGCCAGGAGGGGGTACTGGTGCTGCGCCTGTTCAGCGCACGCCTGGCTTCGCAACGCTGCCTCCCGCCCGCCCCTCACTCTCTGCCCCCGGCCCCCAGGGCCATTGCCGTGGGCAACAAGGCCCCCCTCCCCCGGCCCCCCGGGCCCGGGCGCCCTGCCAACCCGCCCGAACGCCGGGCCCCCGCGCCCGGGGCCGGAGGGCCAGGAGGGGGTACTGGTGCTGCACCTGTTCAGCGCACACCTGGCTTCGCAATGCTGCCCCCCGCCCGCCCCTCACTCTCTGCCCCCGGCCCCCAGGGCCGTTGCCGTGGGCAACAAGGCCCCCCCCGGCCCCGGCCGCCCGGGCGCCCTGCCAACCCGCCCGAACGCCGGGCCCCCGCGCCCGGGGCCGGAGGGCCAGGAGGGGGTACTGGTGCTGCGCCTGTTCAGCGCACACCTGGCTTCGCAACGCTGCCCCCCGCCCGCCCCTCACTCTCTGCCCCCGGCCCCCAGGGCCGTTGCCGTGGGCAACAAGGCCCCCCCCGGCCCCGGCCGCCCGGGCCCGGGCGCCCTGCCAACCCGCCCGAACGCCGGGCCCCCGCGCCCGGGGCCTGAGGGCCAGGAGGGGGTACTGGTGCTGCGCCTGTTCAGCGCACGCCTGCCTTCGCAACGCTGCCCCCCGCCCGCCCCTCACTCTCTGCCCCCGGCCCCCAGGGCCGTTGCCGTGGGCAACAAGGCCCCCCCCGGCCCCGGCCGCCCGGGCCCGGGTGCCCTGCCAACCCGCCCGAACGCCGGGCCCTTGCGCCCGGGGCCGGAGGGCCAGGAGGGGGTACTGGTGCTGCGCCTGTTCAGTGCACGCCTGGCTTCGCAACGCTGCCCCCCGCCCGCCCCTCACTCTTCTCCCCTGGCCCACAGGGCCTTTGCCGTCGGCAACAAGAGCAAGAGCAGCTTAAAACAGGACAGAAATGACCATAAATATTTAAGGCACTGAGGGCATTAGTAAGCCTTAATGACCCTAAACAGCCTCACCTGTGCACCAGACCACACCCAGGAGCCCTATTTAAACCCAGCTCTGTGCCTCAGTTCTTTCTTAGAGCTTTGCCGGAGGAATGCTGTTTTTCAGCCCTGTCCCTGCCTGTGAAGATTCTTAATCTGGACTTCAGACTGACCGCCCGGCTTGATCTTCTTTACGATTACAGAGCAGCTTGGCAATTGCTGGACCTGATGGTGTGTGGCGGACTGCGTTGCTGCTTGTTCTCAAGCCTGATAGACTCCTGGCTGGACTTGGCTGCTGCTGGACCTTCTCTTCTTGGGTGCCTTGAACTTGGGCCTAGGCTGGCAGAGGTCTCTTCTCCTGCTGTGGGAGCCCAGAGGTAGCCTGGTCTGTTCTTGTTTCTCTAAGGAGTGTGGAGATCCCCACAAAGTTTCCAGGCAGTGTGGAGGACACGGCTGTGAGGGTGAGCCTGTGCTGCGGCACCAGAGGGGCCTACTGCCAGGGAACCGGGAGTGCTGTGTGCTCTGCCTCACCAACTGCCTCATCCACAGAGAACAGCTGGGCTTCTCTGGGCCTTTTGCACGGATTTCTTTGCCTGGAGCAAAACATTTGGCTGCTGACTTATGAACTAACTCCTTAGACCTGTTTGAGGCACTACAGTGAAGAGGTGCTGGTAAAGGCCTGCAGTCTGAGGAGCAAATTATGTGTGTTTTCCAAGTGCCATGAAGTGCTGCCCCAGAAGTACCACTACAAGGCAAAGTATGTGGGGCTGGTGTGCCCTATATGTGTGATTGGACTCGGAAATAGCTTTTAATTGCAATGTTTCATATTGAGCTTGTGGGGGGAGTCTTGCTGAGGCTGACACAACTCCCAGTTTGACTGAGTTAACTGGCTAATTGGAGAGACATGGGAAGATGTACATCGAAAGAGAGTAAGAGGCTTCGGAAACAGGAGGTGGAGAAAGAGAACTCCATTCAAAATCCATTACCAGGAGCTTCAGCCAGCCTCAAGCAGTCATCTGTAATGCAGCTAAAGCAAGGTAAGTGTTGAGCCTTACTACTTTTACTGATAAGACTTTACTTTTTAAAGCAGTAGCTGAACATGTTTAAGTGTTTCTATGTATATTTGCAAACATAACTTGTATTGATGGGTCTCAAAATGCATTTGGAAGCTAGTTTGTGTGCTCTAGTGCTCCTCAGGATTGCTACAACTACCAGGTGCTAAAAGCCCTTCAGAATAAGACTAAGTAGGAGCTGCAAGGATATTAAAAGCTTGCTTTCCCACTTTAAATCACACATTTGATTGAATTGTAACTAAAATAGAGTGAATTAAAATGCCTGTGATCAATCAATTGCTCGATTCCCTGAGAGAAACAACTTCACTTCCCACTTCACTTCCCACTTCACTTCCCACTTCACTTCCCACTTCACTTCCCACTTCACTTCCCACTTCACTTCCCACTTCACTTCCCACTTCACTTCCCACTTCACTTCCCACTTCACTTCCCACTTCACTTCCCACTTCACTTCCCACTTCACTTCCCACTTCACTTCCCACTTCACTTCCCACTTCACTTCCCACTTCACTTCCCACTTCACTTCCCACTTCACTTCTCACTTCACATTAGGATTAGGGTACAGCCTTCCTGACATTAGGGTTAGGGTACCCACTTTCCGACATTAGGGTTAGGGTACCCACTTTCCGACATTAGGGTTAGGGTACCCACTTTCTGACATTTCTCACTTCACTTCTCACTTCACTTCTCACTTCACTTCTCACTTCACTTCTCACTTCACTTCTCACTTCACTTCTCACTTCACTTCTCACTTCACTTCTCACTTCACTTCTCACTTCACTTCTCACTTCACTTCTCACTACACTTCTCACTTCACTTCTCACTTCACTTCTCACTTCACTTCTCACTTCACTTCTCACTTCACTTCTCACTTCACTTCTCACTTCACTTCTCACTTCACTTCTCACTTCACTTCTCACTTCACTTCTCACTTCACTTCTCACTTCACATTAGGGTTAGGGTACAGCCTTCCTGACATTAGGGTTAGGGTACCCACTTTCCGACATTAGGGTTAGGGTACTGTCATGGTTTGAGCATGTTTTGAGGGTGTTTTTGTTCAAGGTTTTTTCCCGCCAGGTGGAGGAGGGGAGTCCGGGAGGAAGGAGAGACAGGACACCGACCCAGGCTAGCCAATGAGGTATTCCATACCATAGCACGTGATTCCCAGGATGCATACTGGGAAAGAGAAGGCTGGAGGGGTGAGCTTTAGAGGAAAATGGAGGAGGGAGCACATGGTGCTCGGCCGGGCAGGGTGGAGTGAGTTATGGGTCGGTGGCTGGTGGGGTGTTGTATTCTTTTCACTTGCTGTTTGCTGTATCATTATTATTTGTAGTAGCAAAATGGCAGTAGGGGTTTTGTGCTATGCCTTAGCAATTAAACCGTTCTTATCTCAATCCGTGTGGGCTACATTCTTTGGATTCTCCTTGCTAACTCTCCAGGAGTAGGGGGACTTGGTTTAAACCACGACAGGTACCCACTTTCTGGCATTAGTGTTAGGGTACCCATTTTCGGACATTAGGGTTAGGGTACCCACCTTCGGATATTAGGGTTAGGGTACCCAGTTTCCGACATTAGGGTTAGGGTACCCACTTTCCGACATTAGGGTTAGGGTACCCACTTTCCGACATTTCTCACTTCAGTTCTCACTTCAGTTCTCATTTAACTTCTCACTTCACTTCTGACTTCACTTCCGACTTCACTTCCGACTTCACTTCCCACTTCACTTCCCACTTCACTTCCCACTTCACTTCCCACTTCACTTCCCACTTCACTTCCCACTTCACTTCCCACTTCACTTCCCACTTCACTTCTCACTTCACTTCTCACTTCACTTCTCACTTCACTTCTCACTTCACTTCTCACTTCACTTCTCACTTCACTTCTCACTTCACTTCTCACTTCACTTCTCACTTCACTTCTCACTTCACTTCTCACTTCACTTCTCACTTCACTTCTCACTTCACTTCTCACTTCACTTCTCACTTCACTTCTCACTTCACTTCTCACTTCACTTCTCACTTCACTTCTCACTTCACTTCTCACTTCACTTCTCACTTCACTTCTCACTTCACTTCTCACTTCACTTCTCACTTCACTTCTCACTTCACTTCTCACTTCACTTCTCACTTCACTTCTCACTTCACTTCTCACTTCACATTAGGCTTAGGGTACCCACTTTCCGACATTAGGGTTAGGGTGCACTCTTCCCGACATTAGGATTAGGGTACCCACTTTCCGACATTAGGGTTAGGGTGCACTCTTCCCGACATTAGGGTTAGGGTGCACTCAATCTGACATTATGGCTGGGGTGCACTCTTTCCGACATTAGGGTTAGGGTACCCCCTTTCCGACATTAGGGTTAGGGTACCCCCTTTCCGACATTAGGGTTAGGGTACCCACTTTCCGACATTAGGGTTAGGGTGCACTCTTCCCGACATTAGGGTTAGGGTGCACTCAATCTGACATTATGGCTGGGGTGCACTCTTCCCGACATTAGGGTTAGGGTACCCACTTTCCGACATTAGGGTTACGGTGCACTCTTCCCGACATTAGGGTTAGGGTGCACTCAATCTGACATTATGGCTGGGGTGCACTCTTCCCGACATTAGGGTTAGGGTACCCACTTTCCGACATTAGGGTTACGGTGCACTCTTCCCGACATTAGGGTTAGGGTACCCACTTTCCGACATTAGGGTTAGGGTGCACTCTTCCCGACATTAGGGTTAGGGTACCCACTTTCCGACATTAGGGTTAGGGTGCACTCTTCCCGACATTAGGGTTAGGGTACCCACTTTCCGACATTAGGGTTAGGGTGCACTCTTCCCGACATTAGGGTTAGGGTACCCACTTTCCGACATTAGGGTTAGGGTGCACTCTTCCCGACATTAGGGTTAGGGTGCCCTCAATCTGACATTATGGCTGGGGTGCACTCTTCCCGACATTAGGGTTAGGGTACCCACTTTCCGACATTAGGGTTAGGGTGCACTCTTCCCGACATTAGGGTTAGGGTACCCACTTTCCGACATTAGGGTTAGGGTGCACTCTTCCCGACATTAGGGTTAGGGTGCCCTCAATCTGACATTATGGCTGGGGTGCACTCTTCCCGACATTAGGGTTAGGGTACCCACTTTCCGACATTAGGCTTAGGGTGCACTCTTCCCGACATTAGGGTTAGGGTACCCACTTTCCGACATTAGGGTTAGGGTGCACTCTTCCCGACATTAGGGTTAGGGTGCCCTCAGTCTGACATTATGGCTGGGGTGCCCCCTTCCCGACATTAGGGTTAGGGTACCCACTTTCCGGCATTAGGGTTATTGTCCCCCCTTTCCGACATTAGGGTTAGGGCCCCCCCCCCCCCTATCTCCGACATTAGGGCTAGGGGTGCCCTCTTCCCGACATTAGGGTTAGGGTGCCCTCAGTCTGACATTATGGCTGGGGTGCCCCCTGCCCGACATTAGGGTTAGGGTACCCACTTTCCGCCATTAGGGTTATTGTCCCCCCTTTCCGACATTAGGGTTAGGGCCCCCCCCCCCCCCATCTCCGACATTAGGGCTAGGGGTGCCCTCTTCCCGACATTAGGGTTAGGGTGCCCTCAGTCTGACATTATGGCTGGGGTGCCCCCTGCCCGACATTAGGGTTAGGGTACCCACTTTCCGCCATTAGGGTTATTGTCCCCCCTTTCCGACATTAGGGTTAGGGCCCCCCCCCCCCCATCTCCGACATTAGGGCTAGGGGTGCCCTCTTCCCGACATTAGGGTTAGGGTGCCCTCAGTCTGACATTATGGCTGGGGTGCCCCCTGCCCGACATTAGGGTTAGGGTACCCACTTTCCGCCATTAGGGTTATTGTCCCCCCTTTCCGACATTAGGGTTAGGGCCCCCCCCCCCCCCTATCTCCGACATTAGGGCTAGGGGTGCCCTCTTCCCGACATTAGGGTTAGGGTGCCCTCAGTCTGACATTATGGCTGGGGTGCCCCCTGCCCGACATTAGGGTTAGGGTACCCACTTTCCGCCATTAGGGTTATTGTCCCCCCTTTCCGACATTAGGGTTAGGGCCCCCCCCCCCCTATCTCCGACATTAGGGCTAGGGGTGCCCTCTTCCCGACATTAGGGTTAGGGTGCCCTCAGTCTGACATTATGGCTGGGGTGCCCCCTGCCCGACATTAGGGTTAGGGTACCCACTTTCCGCCATTAGGGTTATTGTCCCCCCTTTCCGACATTAGGGTTAGGGCCCCCCCCCCCCCATCTCCGACATTAGGGCTAGGGGTGCCCTCTTCCCGACATTAGGGTTAGGGTGCCCTCAGTCTGACATTATGGCTGGGGTGCCCCCTGCCCGACATTAGGGTTAGGGTACCCACTTTCCGCCATTAGGGTTATTGTCCCCCCTTTCCGACATTAGGGTTAGGGCCCCCCCCCCCCCATCTCCGACATTAGGGCTAGGGGTGCCCTCTTCCCGACATTAGGGTTAGGGTTCCCTCAGTCTGACATTATGGCTGGGGTGCCCCCTGCCCGACATTAGGGTTAGGGTACCCACTTTCCGCCATTAGGGTTATTGTCCCCCCTTTCCGACATTAGGGTTAGGGCCCCCCCCCCCCCCTATCTCCGACATTAGGGCTAGGGGTGCCCTCTTCCCGACATTAGGGTTAGGGTGCCCTCAGTCTGACATTATGGCTGGGGTGCCCCCTGCCCGACATTAGGGTTAGGGTACCCACTTTCCGCCATTAGGGTTATTGTCCCCCCTTTCCGACATTAGGGTTAGGGCCCCCCCCCCCCCCCTATCTCCGACATTAGGGCTAGGGGTGCCCTCTTCCCGACATTAGGGTTAGGGTGCCCTCAGTCTGACATTATGGCTGGGGTGCCCCCTGCCCGACATTAGGGTTAGGGTACCCACTTTCCGCCATTAGGGTTATTGTCCCCCCTTTCCGACATTAGGGTTAGGCCCCCCCCCCCCCATCTCCGACATTAGGGCTAGGGGTGCCCTCTTCCCGACATTAGGGTTAGGGTGCCCTCAGTCTGACATTATGGCTGGGGTGCCCCCTGCCCGACATTAGGGTTAGGGTACCCACTTTCCGCCATTAGGGTTATTGTCCCCCCTTTCCGACATTAGGGTTAGGGCCCCCCCCCCCCCCCCATCTCCGACATTAGGGCTAGGGGTGCCCTCTTCCCGACATTAGGGTTAGGGTGCCCTCAGTCTGACATTATGGCTGGGGTGCCCCCTGCCCGACATTAGGGTTAGGGTACCCACTTTCCGCCATTAGGGTTATTGTCCCCCCTTTCCGACATTAGGGTTAGGGCCCCCCCCCCCCCTATCTCCGACATTAGGGCTAGGGGTGCCCTCTTCCCGACATTAGGGTTAGGGTGCCCTCAGTCTGACATTATGGCTGGGGTGCCCCCTGCCCGACATTAGGGTTAGGGTACCCACTTTCCGCCATTAGGGTTATTGTCCCCCCTTTCCGACATTAGGGTTAGGGCCCCCCCCCCCCCCTATCTCCGACATTAGGGCTAGGGGTGCCCTCTTCCCGCCCTTAGGGTTAGGGTGCCCTCAGTCTGACATTATGGCTGGGGTGCCCCCTGCCCGACATTAGGGTTAGGGTACCCACTTTCCGCCATTAGGGTTATTGTCCCCCCTTTCCGACATTAGGGTTAGGCCCCCCCCCCCCCATCTCCGACATTAGGGCTAGGGGTGCCCTCTTCCCGACATTAGGGTTAGGGTGCCCTCAGTCTGACATTATGGCTGGGGTGCCCCCTGCCCGACATTAGGGTTAGGGTACCCACTTTCCGCCATTAGGGTTATTGTCCCCCCTTTCCGACATTAGGGTTAGGGCCCCCCCCCCCCCCCATCTCCGACATTAGGGCTAGGGGTGCCCTCTTCCCGACATTAGGGTTAGGGTGCCCTCAGTCTGACATTATGGCTGGGGTGCCCCCTGCCCGACATTAGGGTTAGGGTACCCACTTTCCGCCATTAGGGTTATTGTCCCCCCTTTCCGACATTAGGGTTAGGGCCCCCCCCCCCCCATCTCCGACATTAGGGCTAGGGGTGCCCTCTTCCCGACATTAGGGTTAGGGTGCCCTCAGTCTGACATTATGGCTGGGGTGCCCCCTGCCCGACATTAGGGTTAGGGTACCCACTTTCCGCCATTAGGGTTATTGTCCCCCCTTTCCGACATTAGGGTTAGGGCCCCCCCCCCCCCCATCTCCGACATTAGGGCTAGGGGTGCCCTCTTCCCGACATTAGGGTTAGGGTGCCCTCAGTCTGACATTATGGCTGGGGTGCCCCCTGCCCGACATTAGGGTTAGGGTACCCACTTTCCGCCATTAGGGTTATTGTCCCCCCTTTCCGACATTAGGGTTAGGGCCCCCCCCCCCCCCTATCTCCGACATTAGGGCTAGGGGTGCCCTCTTCCCGACATTAGGGTTAGGGGTGCCCTCAGTCTGACATTATGGCTGGGGTGCCCCCTGCCCGACATTAGGGTTAGGGTACCCACTTTCCGCCATTAGGGTTATTGTCCCCCCTTTCCGACATTAGGGTTAGGGCCCCCCCCCCCCCCATCTCCGACATTAGGGCTAGGGGTGCCCTCTTCCCGACATTAGGGTTAGGGTGCCCTCAGTCTGACATTATGGCTGGGGTGCCCCCTGCCCGACATTAGGGTTAGGGTACCCACTTTCCGCCATTAGGGTTATTGTCCCCCCTTTCCGACATTAGGGTTAGGGCCCCCCCCCCCCATCTCCAACATTAGGGCTAGGGGTGCCCTCTTCCCGACATTAGGGTTAGGGTGCCCTCAGTCTGACATTATGGCTGGGGTGCCCCCTGCCCGACATTAGGGTTAGGGTACCCACTTTCCGCCATTAGGGTTATTGTCCCCCCTTTCCGACATTAGGGTTAGGGCCCCCCCCCCCCCCTATCTCCGACATTAGGGCTAGGGGTGCCCTCTTCCCGACATTAGGGTTAGGGTGCCCTCAGTCTGACATTATGGCTGGGGTGCCCCCTGCCCGACATTAGGGTTAGGGTACCCACTTTCCGCCATTAGGGTTATTGTCCCCCCTTTCCGACATTAGGGTTAGGGCCCCCCCCCCCCCCTATCTCCGACATTAGGGCTAGGGGTGCCCTCTTCCCGACATTAGGGTTAGGGTGCCCTCAGTCTGACATTATGGCTGGGGTGCCCCCTGCCCGACATTAGGGTTAGGGTACCCACTTTCCGCCATTAGGGTTATTGTCCCCCCCTTTCCGACATTAGGGTTTGGGCCCCCCCCCCCCCCTATCTCCGACATTAGGGCTAGGCCCGTGCCCTCTTCCCGCCCTTAGGGTTAGGGTGCCCTCAGTCTGACATTATGGCTGGGGTGCCCCCTGCCCGACATTAGGGTTAGGGTACCCACTTTCCGCCATTAGGGTTATTGTCCCCCCTTTCCGACATTAGGGTTAGGGCCCCCCCCCCCCCCCTATCTCCGACATTAGGGCTAGGGGTGCCCTCTTCCCGACATTAGGGTTAGGGTGCCCTCAGTCTGACATTATGGCTGGGGTGCCCCCTGCCCGACATTAGGGTTAGGGTACCCACTTTCCGCCATTAGGGTTATTGTCCCCCCCTTTCCGACATTAGGGTTAGGGCCCCCCCCCCCCCCTATCTCCGACATTAGGGCTAGGGGTGCCCTCTTCCCGACATTAGGGTTAGGGTGCCCTCAGTCTGACATTATGGCTGGGGTGCCCCCTGCCCGACATTAGGGTTAGGGTACCCACTTTCCGCCATTAGGGTTATTGTCCCCCCTTTCCGACATTAGGGTTAGGGCCCCCCCCCCCCCCCCATCTCCGACATTAGGGCTAGGGGTGCCCTCTTCCCGACATTAGGGTTAGGGTGCCCTCAGTCTGACATTATGGCTGGGGTGCCCCCTGCCCGACATTAGGGTTAGGGTACCCACTTTCCGCCATTAGGGTTATTGTCCCCCCTTTCCGACATTAGGGTTAGGGCCCCCCCCCCCCTATCTCCGACATTAGGGCTAGGGGTGCCCTCTTCCCGACATTAGGGTTAGGGTGCCCTCAGTCTGACATTATGGCTGGGGTGCCCCCTGCCCGACATTAGGGTTAGGGTACCCACTTTCCGCCATTAGGGTTATTGTCCCCCCTTTCCGACATTAGGGTTTGGGGCCCCCCCCCCCATCTCCGACATTAGGGCTAGGGGTGCCCTCTTCCCGACATTAGGGTTAGGGTGCCCTCAGTCTGACATTATGGCTGGGGTGCCCCCTGCCCGACATTAGGGTTAGGGTACCCACTTTCCGCCATTAGGGTTATTGTCCCCCCTTTCCGACATTAGGGTTAGGGCCCCCCCCCCCCCCTTTTCCGACATTAGGGCTAGGGGTGCCCTCTTCCCCGACATTAGGGTTAGGGTGCCCTCAGTCTGACATTATGGCTGGGGTGCCCCCTGCCCGACATTAGGGTTTAGGGTACCCACTTTCCGCCATTAGGGTTATTGTCCCCCCTTTCCGACATTAGGGTTAGGGCCCCCCCCCCCCCCCCATCTCCGACATTAGGGCTAGGGGTGCCCTCTTCCCGACATTAGGGTTAGGGTGCCCTCAGTCTGACATTATGGCTGGGGTGCCCCCTGCCCGACATTAGGGTTAGGGTACCCACTTTCCGCCATTAGGGTTATTGTCCCCCCCTTTCCGACATTAGGGTTAGGGCCCCCCCCCCCCATCTCCGACATTAGGGCTAGGGGTGCCCTCTTCCCGACATTAGGGTTAGGGTGCCCTCAGTCTGACATTATGGCTGGGGTGCCCCCTGCCCGACATTAGGGTTAGGGTACCCACTTTCCGCCATTAGGGTTATTGTCCCCCCTTTCCGACATTAGGGTTAGGGCCCCCCCCCCCCCCTATCTCCGACATTAGGGCTAGGGGTGCCCTCTTCCCGACATTAGGGTTAGGGTGCCCTCAGTCTGACATTATGGCTGGGGTGCCCCCTGCCCGACATTAGGGTTAGGGTACCCACTTTCCGCCATTAGGGTTATTGTCCCCCCTTTCCGACATTAGGGTTAGGGCCCCCCCCCCCCCCCCCTATCTCCGACATTAGGGCTAGGGGTGCCCTCTTCCCGACATTAGGGTTAGGGTGCCCTCAGTCTGACATTATGGCTGGGGTGCCCCCTGCCCGACATTAGGGTTAGGGTACCCACTTTCCGCCATTAGGGTTATTGTCCCCCCTTTCCGACATTAGGGTTAGGGCCCCCCCCCCCCCATCTCCGACATTAGGGCTAGGGGTGCCCTCTTCCCGACATTAGGGTTAGGGTGCCCTCAGTCTGACATTATGGCTGGGTGCCCCCTGCCCGACATTAGGGTTAGGGTACCCACTTTCCGCCATTAGGGTTATTGTCCCCCCTTTCCGACATAAGGGTAAGGGCCCCCCCCCCCCCCATCTCCGACTTAGGCTAGGGGTGCCCTCTTCCCGACATTAGGGTTAGGGTGCCCTCAGTCTGACATTATGGCTGGGGTGCCCCCTGCCCGACATTAGGGTTAGGGTACCCACTTTCCGGCCATTAGGGCTTATTGTCCCCCCTTTCCGACATTTGGGTTAGGGCCCCCCCCCCCCCCTATCTCCGACATTAGGGCTAGGGGTGCCCTCTTCCCGACATTAGGGTTAGGGTGCCCTCAGTCTGACATTATGGCTGGGGTGCCCCCTGCCCGACATTAGGGTTAGGGTACCCACTTTCCGCCATTAGGCTTATTGTCCCCCCTTTCCGACATTAGGGTTAGGGCCCCCCCCCCCCCCTATCTCCGACATTAGGGCTAGGGGTGCCCTCTTCCCGACATTAGGGTTAGGGTGCCCTCAGTCTGACATTATGGCTGGGGTGCCCCCTGCCCGACATTAGGGTTAGGGTACCCACTTTCCGGCCATAGGCTTATTGTCCCCCCTTTCCGACATTAGGGTTAGGGCCCCCCCCCCCCCATCTCCGACATTAGGGCTAGGGGTGCCCTCTTCCCGACATTAGGGTTAGGGTGCCCTCAGTCTGACATTATGGCTGGGGTGCCCCCTGCCCGACATTAGGGTTAGGGTACCCACTTTCCGCCATTAGGCTTATTGTCCCCCCTTTCCGACATTAGGGTTAGGGCCCCCCCCCCCCCCATCTCCGACATTAGGGCTAGGGGTGCCCTCTTCCCGACATTAGGGTTAGGGTGCCCTCAGTCTGACATTATGGCTGGGGTGCCCCCTGCCCGACATTAGGGTTAGGGTACCCACTTTCCGGCCCTTTGGCTTATTGTCCCCCCTTTCCGACATTAGGGTTAGGGCCCCCCCCCCCCCCTATCTCCGACATTAGGGCTAGGGGTGCCCTCTTCCCGACATTAGGGTTAGGGTGCCCTCAGTCTGACATTATGGCTGGGGTGCCCCCTGCCCGACATTAGGGTTAGGGTACCCACTTTCCGGCCTTATGCTTATTGTCCCCCCTTTCCGACATTAGGGTTAGGGCCCCCCCCCCCCCCCATCTCCGACATTAGGGCTAGGGGTGCCCTCTTCCCGACATTAGGGTTAGGGTGCCCTCAGTCTGACATTATGGCTGGGGTGCCCCCTGCCCGACATTAGGGTTAGGGTACCCACTTTCCGCCATTAGGCTTATTGTCCCCCCTTTCCGACATTAGGGTTAGGGCCCCCCCCCCCCCCTATCTCCGACATTAGGGCTAGGGGTGCCCTCTTCCCGACCTTAGGGTTAGGGTGCCCTCAGTCTGACATTATGGCTGGGGTGCCCCCTGCCCGACATTAGGGTTAGGGTACCCACTTTCCGGCCATTAGGGCTTATTGTCCCCCCTTTCCGACATTAGGGTTAGGGCCCCCCCCCCCCCCTATCTCCGACATTAGGGCTAGGGGTGCCCTCTTCCCGACATTAGGGTTAGGGTGCCCTCAGTCTGACATTATGGCTGGGGTGCCCCCTGCCCGACATTAGGGTTAGGGTACCCACTTTCCGGCCATTAGGCTTATTGTCCCCCCTTTCCGACATTAGGGTTAGGGCCCCCCCCCCCCCTATCTCCGACATTAGGGCTAGGGGTGCCCTCTTCCCGACATTAGGGTTAGGGTGCCCTCAGTCTGACATTATGGCTGGGGTGCCCCCTGCCCGACATTAGGGTTAGGGTACCCACTTTCCGGCCATTAGGGTTATTGTCCCCCCTTTCCGACATTAGGGTTAGGGCCCCCCCCCCCCCCTATCTCCGACATTAGGGCTAGGGGTGCCCTCTTCCCGACATTAGGGTTAGGGTGCCCTCAGTCTGACATTATGGCTGGGGTGCCCCCTGCCCGACATTAGGGTTAGGGTACCCACTTTCCGGCCTTAGGCTTATTGTCCCCCCTTTCCGACATTAGGGTTAGGGCCCCCCCCCCCCCTATCTCCGACATTAGGGCTAGGGGTGCCCTCTTCCCGACATTAGGGTTAGGGTGCCCTCAGTCTGACATTATGGCTGGGGTGCCCCCTGCCCGACATTAGGGTTAGGGTACCCACTTTCCGGCCATTAGGCTTATTGTCCCCCCTTTCCGACATTAGGGTTAGGGCCCCCCCCCCCCCTATCTCCGACATTAGGGCTAGGGGTGCCCTCTTCCCGACATTAGGGTTAGGGTGCCCTCAGTCTGACATTATGGCTGGGGTGCCCCCTGCCCGACATTAGGGTTAGGGTACCCACTTTCCGGCCTTTAGGCTTATTGTCCCCCCTTTCCGACATTAGGGTTAGGGCCCCCCCCCCCCCTATCTCCGACATTAGGGCTAGGGGTGCCCTCTTCCCGACATTAGGGTTAGGGTGCCCTCAGTCTGACATTATGGCTGGGGTGCCCCCTGCCCGACATTAGGGTTAGGGTACCCACTTTCCGGCCTTAGGCTTATTGTCCCCCCTTTCCGACATTAGGGTTAGGGCCCCCCCCCCCCCCTATCTCCGACATTAGGGCTAGGGGTGCCCTCTTCCCGACATTAGGGTTAGGGTGCCCTCAGTCTGACATTATGGCTGGGGTGCCCCCTGCCCGACATTAGGGTTAGGGTACCCACTTTCCGGCCTTAGGCTTATTGTCCCCCCTTTCCGACATTAGGGTTAGGGCCCCCCCCCCCCCTATCTCCGACATTAGGGCTAGGGGTGCCCTCTTCCCGCCATTAGGGTTAGGGTGCCCTCAGTCTGACATTATGGCTGGGGTGCCCCCTGCCCGACATTAGGGTTAGGGTACCCACTTTCCGCCATTAGGCTTATTGTCCCCCCTTTCCGACATTAGGGTTAGGGCCCCCCCCCCCCCCTATCTCCGACATTAGGGCTAGGGGTGCCCTCTTCCCGACATTAGGGTTAGGGTGCCCTCAGTCTGACATTATGGCTGGGGTGCCCCCTGCCCGACATTAGGGT